>NC_091949.1:9988320-10185820 GCF_041260155.1 Ptychodera flava | reverse complement strand
CATTCAAGGTCGTTTACTGCATTTGCATGTTAAAATGGATGATACTTCCTATCATTTGCTCAATGTTTTTGCTCCTACCAATGGAGATGGTCGTTGCATTTTCTTTCAAAGGCTTCGTACAGATTCATGAAATATGACTAAAACTTACCCATACCCCAAAGTTTAACATCGCAAATTACAGTGGATCGCAAATTCTACCAATTATTTGCTAGACATAATAAGAAATGCAATGCTTTGTATGAAATCTGTTTTAATTGCTACAGAAACATACCAGAAATATAAAATTGACTTTTAATAGAAAAAAATATTTGGATTGTATAGCTGTATAGCCATATTTTGAAGAGTAATGCATTATCACAGTTCTGCAGACTGGCACCTTTTTTCAAATTGTTAAATTATTCTTGTGTGAGTCATCTACTGAGCTTAACCTGGCTTGTTTAGTATTAGAAAGGCAATTTATTAGTCTTCAAAATGACATATTGTAATGTTCAATATTGTCTATCTTTGTTTCTGAAATAAGACAAACATTTACCCGATACCCTAAAGTTTGTATCGGAAATTACTGTTACAGCTAATCTCAAATTTTACCAAAGTTTTACTTAGATATATTACAAAGACAATACTTCGTATGAAATCTGCTTTATTTGCTGCAGGGAAATGTCATAAATATATCAAGACTTTTAATAGCAAAAAAATTGCCATACTTTTGCTACACATGATACAAAAGGCAACGTTTATATAAAATCTGATTTGTTTGTTTGTTTCAAAAGTATGTCACAAATATGAAATAAACTTTTAATGGGAAGATAATATGATTTAGTAGCCATTTTGATCATTTTGGTAGGGCACCCAGATATGGCACATGTAGTGTTTCAGCAAATTTGCCGTGATACGTGGGTACCCTTCCAAATATGATCCAAATGGCTACTAAATCATATCATATTCCTGTTATAAACTTATTTCATATTTGTGAAATAATCGTAATCATACCAATCCATAATCCGATAACACTAGGTCAAAATTCGTAATACACAAGTTATAAAACATAGACTCTTGACAGAACAGAGCAGATAGTAAAGTACCCGTACACACTCATGTAACTCTCATTCTAGGGCTGAATTAGGTAAATCTGGACTCATTGCTCAATTGAATTCCTTATAATCAAAATTCACTCCTGTATAAGCAAGCCAACAGATTTTGCAGACAACATATTGCTTTTTTTTTCCTTTTTATCCTTTCTGTCGTTATTCACGTAAATAACTGACGCTAACATTCCGTTCAGAACTGTACATATATTTCACTGTTATATTAAGCTGGCAAAACTGTGCGTTGCTGCACTAAAAGTCAAACCACAGAACTGTTGCTATACGAAAATACTAAAACAACACTACTGTGCATTAATCTCTGCGTGCATTGCTATGTCGTTTTCATGTTTTTTGCGCATTCTTGTTGGTTAAAGAGTAAAAAAGTGAGGAGAAATTTAAAAAAACCGCGTTACCGCATCATTTTTGCAATATGTCTAGTATGGGAAACAAATTTGTAACAATTTACGCTAAACGGAAAAAATAAATTGAAGAAAAGAAATTGAGTACGAGACAATGTGTGATTACAAATCGATCTATAGATATATCTATCCATCTATCTGATGACGAATTTATCGATCGATAAATCGATCTATCGATTAATTGATCTATTTTTCTATCGAATTGATAGATCCTTCGTTCTATCGATCGATCTGCCCATCAATTTATCTATCGATCAATTGATCGATCGACCGACCGACCATCTATCAAACATCAATATATAGATCGATCGATCTATCGATTGAGTGATCGATTTATCTAGCGATACATTGATTGACCTATCTATCTATCTATCCTATCTATCTATCTAATATCTATCTATCTATAAATCGATCGATCTATCGCTCCCAATGAATCACTGAATCAGATGTTATCAGTTAATTGATACAGTATTGGTTGTTTTGATGCAGTATTGGTTGACTTTTCTACGTTATCAGTTGATTTAATCCGTTGTTGGTTCATTGATACGTTATCGGTAAATTTGTTGATACGTTATCGGTTAGGAAAAATTACTACGTTATCGGGTTTGATACGTTATTGGTTAGTAACAAAGTTATCGGTTTTAACAAGGCTTCTGAAAAATACAGGTTTCTTATCCGGGGGGGGGGGGTGCATGTAGCCCCTCTAGCCCACGGCACATAAACGTATACTTTCAACTAATGCTCATGATATAAATACTCTTGTTACTCGTAAAACCGAATTTAGGGTTAAAATATTGGTTTTCTGTTTACAAGCTTGCCAGCAAAAATTATCTATCGTAAGTCTCTCGGGTCTTTTGGTTGGCCCTTGGCGTGGGCGTACTGATCACCTGCTTGAATTTTTTTGGAATAGTATTGGTCTCATGGTCCTTGGTACTTGGCGGGATAGATATGCTCCAGCTATGCCATTCCAAGGCCGCGTCATGTAATAATCCCCTTGCTGTAACCAAACTCTTCCATCTTTTGATTTGCCTCTGTCCTCCTGCTTTTATCATCGATGAAATTCAACATAATTTTCTTGATTTCCTCTGGCAAGGAAAACTTTGGGTATCAAATCAATCAGTTTTTTCCATTGAAGTTAGGAGGGCAAAAGCTTATCGATATCTTTTCACGTTTGAAAGCTTTTAGGTGAAAATATCTTCAAAAAAATATGTATTTAGGTCTGGATAATCCTTCATTTTTGTTCGCTGTTACACCTCTCAACTTTTTATAGTCAGTTTTCAGTATGTTTCAGGATGTCTACCTAGATTTTATCTTTAGCTTTTGAAAATTAAAATGGTCTGTAGAAGATTAGTCACAATATTAATGACTTCATAAACCATGAAAGAATTTCGTCGATAAGTCACAATTGCTTCAAAAAACGTGAAATAATTTCATCAATAAGTTACGGTAAAATGGTGCAATTTCTTTATATTTTCATGTTTTTCATAGTGTACTTCTAAGGACACAAAATATGTCTCGCAAGAAGCACAAATTGAAAGATAAAAGGAAAAAGTTTTTTTTTTAAATTAAAGATAGACAGTAGAAGATAAGTCACAATTGCTTAATAAAATATGAAAGAAATTCATCAGTTAGTTAAGTTAAAATGGTGTAATTTCTTTACATTTTCATGTTTTTCATAGTGTGCTTCTGAGGACACAAAATATGTCTCGCAAGAAGCACCAGTCATATATCAAAGGAAAAAGTTTTTTTTTTCAATTGAAAGTGGTCGGTAGAAGATAAGTCACAATTGCTTAATTAACTGTGAAAGAATTTAATCAATGAGTTACGTTAAAACGGTGCAATTTCTTTATATTTTCATGTTTTTAACAGTGTGCTTCAAAGGATACAAAATATGTCTCGCAAGAAGCACAAATTGGAAGATAAAAGGAAAAAGTGATTTTTTTAAAATTAAAGATGGACATTTGAAGATAAGTCACAATTGCTTCATAAAACATGAAATAATTTCATCACTAAGTTATGGTAGAATGGTGTAATTTCTTTGTATTTTCCTGTTTGTAATAGTGTGCTTCTAAGGACACAAAATATGTCTTGCAAGAAGCACAAATCGGAAGATAAGAGGAAAAACTGTTTTTTTTGAATTAAAATTGGTGTGTAGAAGATAAGACACATTTGTTTGATAAAATATGAAAGATATTCATCAGTAAGGTAAGTTAAAATGGAGTAATTTCTTTATATTTTCCTGTTATTAATAGTGTGTTTCTAAGGACACAAAAAATATCTTGCAAGAAGCACCAGTCATAATTCAATAGGAAAAAGTGGGGGTTTTTTTGAATGATTAAAATCGGTGTGTAGAAGATAAGTGAAATTGCTTCATATAACATGAAATAATTTCATCACTAAGTTATGGTAGAATGGTGTAATTTCTTTGTATTTTCCTGTTTTTAATAGTGTGCTTCTAAGGACATAAAATATGTCTTGCAAGAAGCACCAGTCATAATTCAATAGGAAAAAGTGGGTTTTGTTTTTTTTGTTTTTTAAATGATTAAATTGGTGTGTAGAAGATAAGTCAAATTGCTTCATATAACATGAAATAATTTCATCACTAAGTTATGGTAGAATGGTGTAATTTCTTTGCATTTTCCCGTTTTTAACAGTGTGCTTCTAAGGACATAAAATATGTCTTGCAAGTAGCACAAATCGGAAGATAAGAGGAAAAAATGTTTTTTTTTCATTAAAATTGGTGTGTAGAAGATAAGACACATTGGCTTGATAAAATATGAAAGATATTCATCAGTAAGGTAAGTTAAGATGGAGTAATTTCTTTATATTTTCCTGTTTTTAATAGTGTGCTTCTAAGGACACAAAATATGTCTTGCAAGAAGCATCAGTCATAATTCAATAGGAAAAAGTGGGTTTTGTTTTGTTTTTTGAATGATTAAAATCAGTTTGTAGAAGATAAGTCGAATTGCTTCATATAACGTGAAACAATTTCATCACTTAGTTATGTTAAAATGGTGTAATTTCTTTATATTTTCCTCTTTTTAATAGTGTGCTTCTAAGGACACAAAATATGTCTTGCAAGAAGCACCAGACATAATTCAATAGGAAAGTGTGGTTTTTTATTTGAATTATTAAAATTGGTCTGTGGAAGATAAGTCACAATATCTTCATAAAACATGAAATAATTTCATCAATAGTTACGTAAAATGATGCAATTTCTTTATTTTCATGTTTTTTAACAGTGTGCTTCTAAGGATACAAAATATGTCTCGCAAGAAGCACCAGTCATAATATCAAAGAAAAAGTTTTTTTTCAATTGAAAGTGGTCGGTAGAAGATAAGTCACAATTCCTTCATAAAACATGAATAATTTCATCAATAAGTTATGGTAAAATGGTTCAATTTCTTAATATTTTCATGTTTTTAATAGTGTGCTTCTAAGGACACAAAATATGTTTTTGCAAGAAGCACAAATTGGAAGATAAAAGGAAAA
Source organism: Ptychodera flava (assembly GCF_041260155.1). Classification (NCBI taxonomy): domain Eukaryota; kingdom Metazoa; phylum Hemichordata; class Enteropneusta; family Ptychoderidae; genus Ptychodera; species Ptychodera flava. Next base: position 10,180,824 of record NC_091949.1, on the reverse strand, counting down.
AGTGTTTTTTTTTAAATAAAAGATGGTCAGGAGAAGATAAGTCACAATCGCTTAATAAAATATGAAAGAAATTCATCAGTAAGTTAAGTTAAAATGGTGTAATTTATTTATATTTTCATGTTTTTCATAGTGTGCTTCTTAGGATACAAAATATGTCTCGCAAAAAGCACCAGTCATAATATCAAAGGAATAGGTTTTTTTTTCAATTGAAAGTGGTCGGTAGAAGATAAGTCACAATTGTTTCATAAAACATGAAATAATTTATTCACTAAGTTATGGTAAAATGGTTCAATTTCTTAATATTTTCAAGTTTGTTAATAGTGTGCTTCTAAGGACACAAAATATGTTTTTGCAAGAAGCACAAATTGGAATATAAAAAGAAAAAGTTTTTTTAAATTAAAGATGGTCAGTAGAAGATACGTCACAATCGCTCAATAAAATATGAAAGAAATTCATCAGTAACTTAAGTTAAAATGGTGTAATTTATTTATATTTTCATGTTTTTAATAGTGTGCTTCTAAGGACACAAAATATGTCTTGCAAGAAGCACCAGTTATAATATCAAAGGAAAAAGTTTTTTTTTCAATTGAAAGTGGTCGGTAGAAGGTAAGTCACAATTGCTTAATAAACTGTGAAAGAATTTAATCAATGAGTTACGTTAAAACGGTGCAATATCTTTGTATTTTCATGTTTTTTAACAATGTGCTTCTAAGGATATAAAATATGTCTCGCAAGAAGCACAAGTCATAATTCAATAGGAAAGTGTGGTTTTTATTTGAATCATTAAAATTGTTCTTTGGAAGATAAGTCACAATTGCTTCATAAAATATGAAATAATTTCATCAATAAGTTACGGTAAAAATGGTGCAAATTCTTTATATTTTCATGTTTTTAATAGTGTGCTTCTGAGGAAACAAAACATGTCTTGCAAGAAGCACCAGCCATAACATCAAAGGAAATTTTTTTTGTTCAATTGAAAGTGGTCTTCGTAGAAGATAAGTCACAATTGCTTCATAAAACGTGAAATAATTTCATCAATAAGTTACGGTAAAATGGTGCAATTTCTTTATATTTTCATGTTTTTTAACAATGTGCTTCTAAGGATACAAAATGTCTCGCAAGAAGCACAAATAGGAAGATATAAGGAAAAAGTGTGTTTTTTTTATTACAGATGGTCAGTAGAAGATAAGTCACAATTGTTTCATAAAACGTGAAATAAATTCATCAGTAAGTTAAGTTAAAATAGTGCAATTTCTTTATATTTCATGTTTTTAATCGTGTGCTTCTAAGGCACAAAATGTGTCTCGCAAGAAGCACCAGTCATAATTTAATGGGGAAAAAAAGGGGTTTTGAGTAAAGTGGTTAAAATGGTGCAATTTCTTTATTTTCATGTCTTTTTACAGTGTGCTTCTAAGGATACGAAATATGTCTCGCAAGAAGCACCAGTCGTATTTGGAAACAGAGAGCACGGACGATACGATCACATGTGGATTTCACTACGATTGTGGTTCTAGAGGTACAAAACAAGTATCTCAAGAAGCACGTTGCTTTGATCTTTCAAATGACATCCGCGTACGAGGATGCACGCATGCGCACACTTTGCTGCTTCTAATGGTGCTTTTTGTATTTTTTTTGTAAGCTTCCATTCCTCAGCTGCAGCAATCAGCGTCCGAAGATATGGCACTTCTAATGATTAGCGTTAGATACAAGTTCAGATTAGGAATCCGAATCAGGTAGCCTAGGGAGCTCTTGAGCTCCTTGGATAGAAGGACACCTAACACTCATTTATCTGTTGTTTGTTCTTTAAAGGTTTTAGTGTCTTTAACTAAGAACAAAAAATATGCTTTTAAAATCACTTTTCTGAAACTAAGAAAGAATTTCTTCGATAGGTTGTACAGGAATGGCAGTATTCGGTTGACACAACCATCCAATTGCATGCCGAAAATAGTTTAAATCGCACCGGACGTCAATTGTTCTACAGATACCCCTCGATTATCGATACCCTACGGCCAGGCATGCTAGGCAAGATCGATTGACACCTTATAATTATTCCAACAAACTTCGTTTTTGCACTTAAATTTGTCGCTTTTGTCTGTCCCGTATCTGGAGGGTCAATAGAAGGTGTTCGGAATTGCTAATGTAGTATACGCAGAGAGATATTGGTCTTTCTGTTACGCGTACAGTAGCCCAGAGGGACCGTGGTTGGAACAAGTTTGACCGTGGTCCCTCCACAAAGAGTGGAGGGACCGTGGTTTGACGCGACGATCCGAAGTATTACATAATCTATTGTTATTCAGCACCATTCACACCTATACCCAAGTCGAAGTCCAGGACGGTCCTTTCGTGCGTCATCTGTCCTCTTCCGTCATGTACCGTACATGCAACAATGGAAAAACTGCAAATGTGAATTAAATTGAAGGCGAAAATACAGGCTGAGTTGCTTTTTGCCATTTGTAAATGGAGATGCAAATAACACTATTCTGGCTGATACAAATTTCATCTTCCCGATATTTTGCGTCACTGCACGTTATACTGAGTCGTTATCTAATGCGAAAAGCAAACCTTATGGACGAAAGTTTCACATTTGAGACGTTATGAACACTGTTCCTGCCTGAAAATATGGGTAGGCCTAATGGTTGAACTGTTGTAGAACCGTTTTACTGCATGTTTTGTTTTCATAAAATACTATCTGTAAGCGTAGTCAGCACTTTCATTGGAACGTTCTTTATCGTATATTGTTTGAAAGTTATGGCTACATGATTTTTTTAAATTTTACTTTATTTTAAAGGATAAGTCCATTCATTTCCCACACAAATGGTGTTCTATGATCTCCCATGACGTCCTGCCAAAAAAGCTATAGGCCTTGATGTACACCATAAAAATTTAACATTGTCAAGTAGAACTTACAAAATTGACAAACGTACATATAAAATTGACAAACCACAAAATCACAAAATTAATTAAAATACTAATTACACATATTTCTTCACTGAATATGTAAAATTACAAATTTCTTTGTGAGATTTTATATCAGAGGGTAGCGTATTCCACAGCCTAGTGCCTTTACTCAACAAGTGTTTCCACCCGTTTCTAGACGGGAAATGGCACAATTAATTTGTTACTAACAGCATATCTTGTGAAACATCTGGAAACATTTGATAAAATAAGCTCTTGAAAATCATTTGATAAATATGGAGGAGCAAATCTATTTACACATTTCCAAGTCATCGCAGCTAACTGTAGGCCTATAGGCCTAGTCCCACTGATAGTTGATCGAATGCCATTTTACATGAAATCATCTTTTGCTCAGCTTCGTAGAGATTAATACGCCTATGAATGCTGTTGGAAAAGAAATATAGATTAGGTAAGATTTTATTAAACTACGACTACCACCAGCCTGAGAAAATCAGTGTATTTGAATTACTGAGTCCCTCCAGTCGCGTCACGAGCCAAAACTTCGAGCAGTGAGCCGCCTGATGGCGCTGTAACGTAAAATCTGCAGATGAGCACGCCGCGTTTATTTTGTTTGTAGGGTTATGCATGTATGATGCCCGGTGGTTGCACTCTCTGGGAAAATTGGTACCTATGCGTGTTCAAAAAATCACTGAAAGGGGGAGTTTTTGTTCATTATCTACGCCACTGACTCCGTGAAATCACGAAAAAGGGGTACATTTCGGCAAAAGTTGAAAGAATTTGAATTTCCCTTAGAAATCTGATAGATAATTTTCTTAGATATACAACAATGTCAGCACTAATTGAAAATTAGTTTTTTTAAAAATAAAGGACGTAATTATGTACACTTTTTCCCCCAAAAGTTATCATGTTGTTCCTGACTGTTATGGAGGTAAGCTGGTACAGACAACAACAATAGACTACATTGATATGTCAAGGCAATCTCATTGCTCTATACAACATCGACATGATGGGAACTGCATAGTAGTGAAGTATACCACGATGTGCGGTGCCTATAAGAGACGTAATATGACTTTTATTTCATGTACAATATTTCAGATAAAAATGTAGAAATACTGCAGTTTTGTTTTAAATTTGACAACATAACTTTACAAAGAGAGACAGAGGGAACGAAGGAAAGAATACTTTTCGTAAAATGATCGCTTTTGAAGACCACTTTCTACGGTTTTAATTATGAACTGTTCAGTGTCTCTGATATCTGCATATTCGCTGAAGGTTTCACTAAGGAATTGCTCAAACCTGTTTGTTGCGAACAATCGCAATGTGTCGTTCTGGTCTCCATCCGCCATGGGTAGTATCACGAAAATGGTGTACTCCAAGACGAACGCGCGTTTAGAATTCAGGTTAATGGTTTTTACTTGTTTATGTGAACTCAGTCTCAACCCGAACTATAATTTCAACTCGGCTTGGCGGTTTTGTGAATTACGAAGTTCAAATGTGTAACATTTTCTACCTAAGTTGAAATTCTATGAGAATCTCGTCAAATAAAAATAGTGTTATCAATAATACTTATGATATAATTCTTTTCTTTTTTATTATAAACATAGAATTGATCAAACACAGAAATGAGTTCTTTCCTTATATTTTAACAACTTGTTCAGTCAGGGCGAGGATAGTACCGTACTTATGCTTCCACAAATTAAGTTTTTAAGACTACCTTACAGAGAACTGAACTGTACATATCAAATGTAGTATCTTTGTAAACAGGCTTAAATGGTAAACATTTCTGTGGTTACACAGTCATCTACGGTAACTAACTTCACCACTGGAGACTTGTCAAAGGTATATCCCATCACTGACATGATACACTTTAGTGTACGGTAGGAATATAGTACCGAGCATTACTTCCGCTGAAGTGCACGATGGGATAACCTCCTGTCGATGCCTGCAGCTGGCACTCCGCAGTTCAAAAGTATGGCGTGTATATATACAAGTACACAGGACTCCGGACGAAGGCAAGGAAACAATTTACATGTACCGGATTTTTCTGACTAGGGACACACGCTGAAAGAACCTGTAACCACAGTTGATGAATTTGCTAGGTACATTCACACGAGTAAAAGAATTTAGATTAGCATTTTCATTGCAGTGAATTTACTAGTGATTTGCATATTCAATTAACTTTGCAAATTAAGGAATTAAAAGCGGAAGGTCTTTAACAAAGTTGATGAAAGTTGCTACATGTATTGTACATACCATGATAAAATTATAATGGACATTTGTATATTTCATGTCAAGTGATCTGCAAGTCTACTCACTTACCCATGTAGTAGGCACTGTAAACTGGATGGACTAATTTGTTTCTTTGCGGGAGTTTGAAAAACAAACTTGCTGGATTTCATTTGCCTTTATTTTTTGATTTGTCAGTACCTTTATCATTAGGGAACCACTTTTGCAAGAAGGAAGAAGGTCTGAAATCATAAGTATGAGTGCCGTAGCAAACAACTTTAACGTATAATTTCAAACGAGATAACATTTTTGAGTCAATTTGATCATCTCTGCCTTGAATTTTGCTGACATGATGTGTATCTGAAATATTCGAAAGGCTTCGCAAGCATGACAGGCATGTCTCATGCTAAGCATCGCAAATTTTCAGGCTCCGCCAAACATATTCAGATTATCATGTTTTCAACAAAATTCGTTTAAAGATATTACACGTATGATGTGGAATTATTTGACCGAGAAACAAACACGGCAATGGACTGATGTGTTGCCCGGTTTACCTGAAAACTACAACAGTAACACACACAGCAGTATCCATGTGAAACCAAAAGATCTGATGCTCTATAACGACCAACATGCTTTTTAAGCCCTTTAAGGACACGAACTTGCGAGTACTTGAAGAAAGCTGAAGTTCAGTACGGACAAGCACATCTCCATGTCGAACTAGACTGAAGAGATCTTTGCAATCTCAAATATAATGTAATCAATATCCCCAGGGTACAAGATAAAAGATTTACAGGATGAGGACATCTTGGGCACGTTCTATGACGATGAATTGCACAATGTAAATGTCTTGCACAGAGTTAAAAAAATCCCAAAGACCAAGAAAATGAAATGTAAGGAATATCACTTTTTAAGTGGGGAGGTTATTCTGACAGTTTCAATTCATGGAAAGCCAAGGAAAATGTCGCAGGAACTTTGCTCGAACTTGCGTAGCACTTATGGACGTATTTGTCGGGGACTTGATAATATCAATAATTTCTCTCACATCATCATCATCATCATCGTCGTCGTCGTCATCATCATCATGATCAGGAAATCTCTCAAGTGACGTGAAACCAGATGAGTGGTCCTTTACATTTTTTTTCTTTGCTCATTCAATAAAAGCCAAGGATATATTTGATCTAAAAATGTTACCCGTCGCCTCCCACACCAGTGTCTTTCATAGAATCATATAGGCATTGCGAATTGGCAGGAAGGTGGTTTTGTATTCTTCACGTAATTATGGATCATCCTGCAACCACAAAAGTCTATACGCCTATTACCATAAATGCATGCTTGCCAATCAAGATAAGCTTTCTTCTAAAAATCAAAGTATGTATATGTGGACTTGCCATTGGCGGAATCTTATAATGAGATGTGTTCAGTTATAGTACACACTGTATAATCATGTTCGGTGAAAAGAATGTTCATTCAGTACATTCAACGTTTGCTTGTCTATATGTTGCAGGGCAAATCGGTCTCTCACACACGATCTTTATTCCACGTAAAAAATGGAGTCCATCCAGAATTTGTTGGACATTGTAATAGGAATAAGGGAGCCGTCATTATTTATGGCCTGGGGGGTCGAAGGAATCTGAGGGGGGAGTCACTCAAAAAATGGAAAGCTACAAGGGGGAGGGGTTGCTCAAAAGAAGGGGGCAACTCAATTTTGTTGATATGTACTGAAGCATTTAGTGAAGTTATGAATTAATACAACAATAATAGTAAAGAACAGGAATATGTATGCTTGAGATATGTATGTTCATACCTGGTATATGTACACACACATATAATATATATATATATATATATATATATATATATATATATATATATCATAATACAGCTGGTTTCAAGGAGAAACTAAAATCTCGTTACATTATTTGTTTCACGTTATTGTGATCTTCAGACGAGAATGATCAGCTATTAAACGTGGCAAGCCTTTAATGTTAGAGGCTAGTACTGAGTACATCTTTCAGTATTTCCTGATTAAAGATTGATATACTTGCCTGAAAATTCATGAGAAACGTCTGCTTTCTATATTCTACATTGTATAGGTTACCGATAAGGGAAAATGTGTAAAGCAAGCTAATTCTGATTCTATAAAGTTTAAAACCAGTGGAATGCCTTGACAACAAACCCATCTTTTATTGCAGGAAAATAATAATAAATAATAAATGTGAATAAATGTATGTCTGTCGCTGTTTTTTCGTTTTCAAAAAATGTAATCTTCATTGAAATCAGTGAACTGGAATATAAGTTTTGGAATACTGTCTCAGATGTCTGTTCCTTTGAGTTTTTTATAAGAAAAAATCTGAAAAAAATACTCCCTAAGTGCCTCCAAATAACACCATTTTAATCTCTATTTTTCTAAAGCTCCAACGGCAGGAGGGGGGACACCCTACCTCCTGACCTCCCCTCGCTGCGCGGTCGCTTGTGGTGCTTTCACACCACATCTTCGCCCTCTTGTAGAAAATCCTACGGAGAACACTGCATGTCATCAGAGCACTATATACAGACCTGTACATCAGCCCCTGTCACAGCAATGGAACCTCTTTCCAACACAGACCTGTACCACAGGGTTTAATCAGGGTCTGTACAGGGCCTGTCGCAGCAGCAATCCATTTTCCTGTATAAATATTTAACTTTCCCATTTGCTTTTTTTTTTGGGGGGGGGGTCACTCAAAATTTCTGTAGCAGAGAGGGGGGTTATTTAACCACGCCATGGTTGGCAGGGGGGGGGGGGGGTTACTCGAAATTTTGGATTTTCTAAAGCAATTCCTCCGACCCCCCCAGGCCGTAAATAATGACGGCTCCCTAAAGGGTTTTGGGCTTACCCTTTGGTTTATTCATGGACTCTAGCTCGGGGAAAGCCAAATAAGCGAGTTCAGCTCCGCCCCTACACTGAAATATCGTACTAATTGTAAATGTTAATTAATTAGAAAATGAAAACAAAACAGGTGTGAAATATCCAGTGGCAACATTTGCAACGTTGGAGCGCCATATAAAATCTACGTTAGCTTTTTGGTGGGCTCAATTTACACTGTTTTGTAATGAAAGCCGAGTCATTGAGGCACGCATTGTAAATGCTCTCGCCCCTCACCCCAACATTTTTAACGGAAAAAGTACTCTACTTTAATGTCTCTTTTAATTTTGAGTTTACGATTAGAATTCTGAATACTGATATATGTAAATTACACTGCTTGATAGAGAAAAAAACGGCAAATTTGCATGAATAAGACGACTTTTCAAGATCGCCGATAAGGTTTCGAAACGGTACATCCTATTCTGCATCGTGTAAACCGTATCGATTGATATTTCATGAATGTATTTCCCTTGACTGCACAACAGATAAGAGTGGTTGGTTTAATCTTATTGACTTTATCTTCGGTCGAATCTTTCGTCTTTGGTGGATGGATTCAAATTACACAAACTATCGTATTTACTTGCTCAATTAGGTGAATGGCGCATATCAGTGCGCCTGTCAAAAGGCATTCAGAAAGGTAAGCCTTGGGGACAGATATTCGGACTCTCAAACTTTTACAATCCTTTTCTGATCTACCACTTTTGGGGGCTCGTTTTAAAGCTCTTTGAGTAAGAAAAAATTTGAAACATATTAGTTTTTCGAAAATCGAAAATTTTACAGTGCTCAGCTAAGTTTCTGGGTAATTACCTAAGTTTGTGTACCATATCCATCCGCCTCAGCTGTAACTATCATTTTTACTCTTTGAAAAAACACCTTTTATTTTAAAGCTCGTCACAGGAAGGAAAATAGTTTCTCTTTCAGGCGCATCAACGCGAGCGAAAAAGATCTTGTCATTTTTGCTTCAGTAAAATGATGTCACTGACATCAATTTATTATGAAATATTAGTGCCTTTTGCTTTCTTATACCGTGTTCTCACAGAGTAAAGACTCAGGATTCTGTCATGTCTTGTACTGTTGTATATAAACTACAGACTTCATAATGATGAGTACACTTTGCATTTGCAAAACAGACTTTCAATGCGCAAACATATCTCTGATATATCTGATGTATCTCTGATAAATTACAGTTACGCACAAGGCATGCTCCAATAATATTATTAAGTTACACACCCAGAGGGTGCCCTGAAAGCTATAACTGAATGATCCAATATTTGGCTCGTATGATGCAGCTTATACAATTACGAGCCCGTATCTTGATTAAAAATATCATTGATCCCCTATTAAGCATTTCAAAAAATGGGGTAAACATCACAAAACACGGTCAAAAACAGGAAGACCCCCAGGCTGTAGAAACTGAGCAGTCCCTAATATGATCAGCTTGAGATGATAGTCAGGGAGGTTTGCTGAAATTTCCTGAAACGGAGGAAAAAGTATTCGCGGTATCTAGGTCAAGAGAGAGGAATGCCTTCTACGATTGGATCGGGATGTGTTGTTTTTAAAGGCCCGATAGCTGTATCTTTTTCGCATTATTTTTGTGATTTTACTTCCAAACTGTAACAAGTTCATTGGCGTGTACTCATTGAGGGTTGTTTATACAGGTAGAATAAGCTGTCCACTGGGACTACATGTGCAACTTTGAGCAAGATAAATAATAAACGTTTGCCAAAACATAAAAATGGCGCCCTCATGCAAATAAAGCAAAAACACAGTACGCAGTGCATATATGCATTGGAATCTTCACAGAAACAACACAGTAGTCGAGTATAATACATAGTGCTGAATGTTTTCCACTGGGACATCAGATGCTATGGTTTCTTTGTAATATTACCAATTTTTAAAAACGGCGGGAAATTAAAAATGACTGTTAAAATTTAATTTACTTGTCCAATGTTTCAGTGGTAAAAGACTATATCCTTTAAATCTTTAGAATTTAAAGAAAACCAGACGAAAAAGAAAGCTTTTTTTGGTCGACAAATTTCAAGAGTTACAGCTACAGGGGCTTTAAGGTAGAATACGTCTTCATATTCGTACTTTCAAACTCACTATTCTTTACTTATCTACCACTGTGGGGCGCATTTTAAAGCTCTTGGAGTAAGAAAAAAAATTCACCGTCTCACTTTTTCGAAAATCGGAAATTTTATTTTCTCTCCATAGAATCAACACAGGAATGGCAGTGATTTGAATTTCAAATACCGTAACCGGTAAATGTCAGGTAATTTGATTCCCAAGTACTAAAAGTTGCACGGTAACTATCGATTTTTATTCTTGATTTTGAAAGAGATTGGTTGAAAAATTCCTTGAGGAAAGTTTGAGCAAAAGTTAAGTCCTTCAGTTTCGATGCGCATACTACCTTAAGGGCAAATGTGTTGTTCGTATTTGAGGCTCAGTGAAGTCTTTTATCATATTTATTGTGCCTTATATTATGGGCAACTTTGATTACTCGCTCATATACATGTACACGTAGCACGATCCCGAGCCCAACGGTGGTTTGAAGAACTGTGATAGGTAGTGTCAAGTTGATCGATTTAGGGCTGCACCATTCGATCTCTGGAGGGGTGGTCAGGATGCTGACATGTAATGTTTTCCCGCTCCAATTTATACCAGTTTTCCCCGGATTTTGCGCATTGTCCATACTATTCTCCCAAATTAATATACTTCATTATCGGCAGACCTTATATGTTTATAGTCTTTGTCAAAATAAACATTGCTGCAAATGTTTTACCAAATTTGCTCTGTAGATTTATTTTTTCCATGTTGACCACCCTCTCAAGACCTGATGGTCCATCCCTTAGAAAAGTTGTTGCTGTTTTCTGCTTACTAGGCTGAGGCATTATTGTCACAAGGTGAAACGAACATATAGGCGCACTTAGACCGTCACCATGAAGCAATCATGTCAGCTTTCAGAAAAAATGAATTCTGAGCTCACGACAAGAATCCAACTTTTATAATATTTTCCCTGTCGGTGGCTTATCATGAATACATATGTTAGACAATTAAGCACAGGAAACTTGATGTTCGCAGCCGATCTACCGTTAAAGAACAAGGCACACGGTATGCGTGACGTACTGTGTAAGTTAAACATGATCTTGCATGTGATTGTTACAAACTTCCAGTGCTCCGAGTCATATTGCCCTTCGCATAGGCAGTTGTTCTCTTTCCAATCCCATTTTATGAAACATATCATTGATTGGACTTTTCCTGTCGGTGGTATTATGCGTTTTCGGAAAAAAACTGTTTTTTATTTGGACACTCTCCGGTTTTCTGTACATTGATTCTATTACGTCAATGTCTCCATGGTAATTACTTGTCCCCACGACTTGCAGGAACTTGAGCGAAGGCCTCCGTTGGTCACGTGGTCGCTTGTGTGCGCTACAAGCACCCTTGCCTTACACACATCCACGTTTAGACGGTAAGAGACAGCTGCTAAACTAAACTCTGCAAGGATGAATCGGGAAGCGGCAGAGGAATTCTATCGTGAACTGTTGGCCTGGTTTCGGATAATGAATTTCACCGATTCAGAAATCAAAGAGCGCATGGCACCGTTCATGTCCACCTTGCCGCTTCCTACAACCACCGACAACTCACCTCAATCCATGGAGTTGCCGAGAATTGACCAGATCATACTAGCATCCACGTTCGTCATCAGCATGGCGCTATCGATTGTCGGCAACGCCGTTGTTTTATGTGTCTTACTGGGTCGAGGTAAACGAACGGATCTGACAAATTTCCTTGTCAACTTAGCCGTGGCTGATCTCACCATGGCTATATTCTGCATGCCGTTCACTTTCCCTATTCTAATGCTTGGCCACTGGATATTCGGTTCCGCCATGTGTTACATCGTCATCTTTCTGCAGCACGTAAGTTTCATGATTGAACTTTTGCTTATAACATGCGACTTTTCCGTGTTTTCTATTGGTCTGACCGATCATCAGAGTTATCTAATTCTTCACAAACAAGTTGTCATTTCTTCCAAAATGATATATCAGAGATTTTATCTACATGAATCCCAGTGCTCGATATTATCGAAAGCGGTATAAGAGCTTGATAATTTTAATCTCTGATTCTATATTTGGCTATTTATAAATAAGTATTAACCCTTAATAAGTATTTAACACTCAAAGATTAGTTGTACTTGAAATAATTTCCACCGTTTCTATTAATCTGTTTACTCTTGCATTTAAAGATGGTTGTATCGGAAATATAAAAACGCGTGATTTTATTGTCACGGGTACATTTTTAAGACTTAAAAAGGAACAAGCTTACCAGAAGCATCAAACATACATATGCCGGATATAGAAATAATGTTAATTTATTTTCAAAATTGACTAACTTAGGTCACATTAAAGAGAATTCTAACGTTTGCAAATGCACAACATCGAAAAAGTGTTGAAATTAATCTGTCTTTTAAAAAATTAATTTGGATTTTACTGTCACCCTGATTCGTGACGAGGTCTAATAACACACAACACGTGGTGTGTCTCAGCGAGATACAGATCCTCGCCTTCGTTTTCACTCGAAATCCTTTAGCTCGATGTTGCCAGTAGCGATGACTCGGAGTGTAGATCTACTCAGCAAGCATATCTCTTCAAGGAACCTCTCTCAAATAGTAGCTTTACAAATAACTGTACAGCCAGCGAGCATGAACATGACATTAGCTATGACGTACAACACGCATTCATCTACGTATACACTCACAATAATGGATCAAGACGCTGCCACGGTGTATGCTTTTGAATTCCAACGGGGAAGGTAATTAAAGTAAGTAAAAAAGTATAGGAAATGTAAAAGCTCTCCAAGTTTGGGATGTAATGGAAAATTTTATAAGATTGGAAGCCATCTTTGAAGACGACCATGATCACTATTTACTGTCGACGACATAGTTAAAGTTACCAAGCGTAATGTTAACTCCAAACCCTTCAACCCTTCAGGGTTGCAATGAAGGCCTGGGTATGTTAACTCCAAACCCTTCAACCCTTCAGGGTTGCAATGAAGGCATGGGTATGTTTAATCTTCTACCTTAGGTACGTATACATAGACCTTGGGCGAAGTGATTTAAGGCGGAATGGATCTTGCCGACACATATTCGGAGTCTCCAACTTTTACAATTCTTTTCTGATCTACCACTTGTGGGGCTTCATTTTAAAGCTCTTGGTGTAAGAAAATTAGTTTTTCGAAAATCGAAAATTTAATTTTCCTTCATAGAGTTAACACAGGGACGGCGACCATTTTGAATTTCAAATATCGGCAAATTTTGGGTAATTTATTTCTCTAGTACCAGAATTTGCACGGTGACCCCCGATTTTTATTATTGATTTTGAAAGACAATTGTTGAAATATTCATCGAGAAAAGTTTGAGCAAAAGCTAAAGTCTTTTACCTTCGAGGCGCATACTACTCTAATGGCATTTGCCATATTGTTCTTTCAAATTTCTAAGTGTTTACTATTATCGCGCTTGGAGTGTGTTTCCATAGCTGAAGTGAATTGCAATCATAAATCAATATGTAATGAATCAATTTGAAAGTACAAAATGTATTAAAGAATGAAATTTTCGCTGGAGGCATGCGCAGTCTAGCAGACGAAGTTATCCTGAATTGTGGTTTCTGTTGTTATGCCACAGTAGGCAGTAGACACGTTTCATCGCTTGTTTTGTTCTACTTCTAATGATTAGTGCAGAAGTTGAAAGAAGCCAAAGCGCGTCAAAATTACGAAGAAATGAAACAGAGCCGTCAACAAGGAAATATACTGTGTATGGTTTGCCGTCTGACACAAAATGGCATGAATTGCAAGCTTGATCTACTACGATCAAGAATTAACGCTATTGAAACGAGTTGCATGAACCCAAAATGGCCATTTGAAAAAGACCAAATGAACGACACCGAAGAAAAGACAGTCAGATGATCCGGAAACCTTTCCGTCGAGATACATCGCCATATATGGGCCGGAGGCTTTGAAACGCAATAAACACAAATGACAAATGACACTGTCGCCATGTTTACAAAGTTAAAAGATCGAGATGATATATTAGCAAAAGCTATTAAACAGAAATACATGGGTATCATCGTAAATGGAGCACTTCTCGAAAAGAATCCGGACAATTCACAACGCAGTATCAGATTAGTAGTGTACAGTTATGTCTCTGTATGGCTTAACTTCCTTTAGTTTGTGTCGTCTAAATTGTACATGGACCAGAGGCATTCAATGCAGTACGTAACTCATTATGGTCATTCAAAGAAAAGATTGAAAAATACGCAGGCATTGCCGATTTGGCGGCATTTAGCACTTAATTACCGTTCCGCATGAGTTGATGTGGATGGATAACATTGAAATGACTTTGATTGTTCAGCCTTTTGATGAACGGAGGCATATTGGAGAAAAAAAAAACTGGTGCAGATTGATTATATATCAAAGGAGCATTGTTGAAAATGGGTACATGGTAATTCATTTCAATTAAGAATATAATTACCATATTTCAATCAAAGAATCAACATTAATCCGTTTTTATTACATACTTCCGGCAACATAGAATTCTACGGTAGTCAGTGTCTGACATTAAATGGTAACTATTAAATCTCCACTTGGCTAGTAATTTTATTCATTCAAAGAAGCATGCAACAGAATAGAGGAAAATAATAAGAAATTTTTGTTGGATTTATGATTTTCTCCAAGTGCAGATGATAGTATTTAAAACATTAAACATTTAAAACATTACTCGAAATAATTCTACGTTTACACTTTATACCATTTTCGGGATATCGTATAATTATGGCTAAGTATAGTTTGATGGCAATTAATATCGCCATTTTATATTTACTTTCCCACACCATTATTCTGATGTATTCTGATATGTCAAACTGTAAAGATACCGTCAAAAATCGCGTGTGAGTGGCTTCCTTCAATCATTTCTACGCATAAACCGATGGTTACTTGCTGTTGGTCGGGAAACTAAACTGTGACGTTTATAGTCAGATATTGAGACGACTGGACATGTTCACAATGATACATCAAAGAACTCGTCAGCGGAATACCAATTCTTGAGTTGAGAAAGCTGTTGCTGAATAAAATCTCCTTTGTTCAAGATTACTGTGACAAAATCTTCAAAGACAGCGAATAGAAAATATTGTACACTGATCAGAAATAACACGGTTTCTAAACCACTGTGAACGTCGCCCTAATACGATTTTTCACTCTAATTCTTCCCAGACAATTCGTTTTGATATCAGCTCATGAAGCGTCCAAGCCTTATTTCAAAAACACACAAAAATGACCCTCTTCAAACACGGAAGCAGCAAAAACAAGGTTCTTGTATCATTATTTAAAAAGAGCTAAAGTCCATCAAACCAAATAATGTTTTACTCGAAATTGTCCAGAGGCAATCAAATAGAATTTTACCCTGAAGTAAGAACATCGCTGATTGTTACACATACCGTTCATCCATCACACTGTAAACCTATTTCAGAACAATTGCAACCAATTGCATTTTAGTGTATCGAAAAGAACAACAGTAAAGTTTATGTGCTACAACAGTAAAATCGATCTGGTCAACGATTTTTAATTACATTTTATGAGGAAAGACTGTATCACAAAACACTGTCAGGTGCAATTATCAGCTAGGCGGTAAAAGAGGAATCAACTCCGTTTGGAATAGTTGAAGCATTATCTAGCAGGAGATCAGACGCCGGTTCCGGTGTTTGTGAATCGGGTTGTGTTGTTTTGACTTAGTTTGACCTCCTGCTAAACAATGTTTCTACTTTTGCAGACGGAGTTGATCCTCTATTACCGCCTAGCTGATAACTGCACCTGACTGTGTTAGATGATAAAGTCTTTCCTCGTGAAATGTAATTAAAAAGAATCGTTGAGCACATCGATTTTAGTGTTGTACCACATCGATTTTAGTGTTGTACCACATCGATTTTACTGTTCTTCTTATCACTTTTTCGATAGACTTAAATGCAATTGGCTGTAGTAAAGTTTCAGTGAAACCATAATGTAATCGTAAACAAAATCGAAATATATGGCAATGCAATTCAGGGACTCTGACAATGCATGCCGGATCATGTTGACCACATGTCCTTATGACATGTCAGTATTTCTGATACTCCAAATGATCAACTCATACAAACTGCAAAGCACTGGCAGGTATCCACAACTAAGACGTTCTCTTGAGGAGAAATATCATTAGAAACAAAACATCGTTTCAAGAGCGAAGAAATTTACGATAAAACAGCATTCACAAAGAGACAAAAGCTGTTAAGTAAGTAATTATTTTGTAGGATTACATCTCGCAAACCTCCGATATGCACACACTTAACAAAACAGATTCGTTCAAAACCACAAGCCTACAACTCGAACTTTTCGCAGAGTGGTTCATTAACTTTTGATATTGTTTTTTTTAAACAAATTTTGTTATTTGATTTACGGAGTATAATCCAGGCCAATATATTCAATACATTGTCTACAACATGCTATATTATCATTGACCCATTAATTCAAGTCCGGATTGAAATTCAGCAAGCAACAATAAAATGGGTAATTAAACAAATATTAACAAGTATATTTTGAACACACTAGATGGTTAAACAAAGTGCATTTTACAAACAAAAGTATACAGATAATTGAGTTTTAATGTGGAAACTCAAATAGCTTATTGTTTTGTGTTATTACATTAGCTTTTAGTGCTATTGAACGCAACTATTTTGACTAGCTTTTGTGATAGCTTTCAGTATTTTCATGATGTTCTGAACGATATAACTCAAATCAAACCAAATGAAATTCGATAACATAAACATTAAGTTCTAATGCCAGAAGGATGTGGTTTAGTCAGAGACTTCCAGAAACCAAACGTTTTACCATTTATATCATATAATTGTAAGTCGGATAGGTAGAAGTGAGCGGACTGAACAAAATGCAATGGAAAGGCAGTTCAACCTTATTTTTGACAGACGTCGCATTGTTTGACAGACATTGGATTGGAATGCATCTTATCCTTTGATTTCATTTGGCTAACTTTACTCTGTAAAAATAGTAACGCGATTGGAACTAATTGGATATTGGGTAATTGGATTAACTTATTTTTCAAATTTCTCAAAAGCTTTCATATTCATATAGCTTTGTGTTGTAATATTACAAATTACTCATAAAAACATGTGTGCAACATAAAAAGAAAAGCAGATGAGTATATTTTTTCAGATTAAAACGACCTAACTTCACCATCCAATTATCCCAATTTAGTTCCAATCGTGTTTAATAGAGGTTAATTGAAGCGAGGCGAGAATAAGGCAAGGATCATGACGATATCTTCTCCTTTTACCATGAACTTGTTTTCCTCCAGTCTTCTTACTTTTCCCTTTTCTGTGAATTTGCTTTTCATGAGATTTCACTGTTATGATAACTCTTTCAAAAACATCTCTAATAATATCCCCTATAAGAGATAGCGTAGTTTAGTAATTCTTGTATTTACTGCTTTTCCTTGGATATTTATTTTTTACAATGAATCGGTATTCAGATTGTACTCGAGCAATATTTGTGTAATTAAATGCAAGATATCCTATAGGTCCGAATGTGATCAAAGCTAATATGCAAATTATTTTCATTTTAAAATGTTACGCAGATTTCTTTCATGAAATAAAAACGTAGCTACACTTTCTCTTTTCATTAAAATTCATATTGCCGCTGATAAGAAACAAACTGCATTCTATATTTACCTGGTAAGGTTCAGCTGTGAATTTCAGATTGCTAATATGTACGAAGAACTTGAGAGTCCATTGTGGCCAGTGACATTTTGATACTACTTGTCTTTCGCCGCGTCCGATGATTTGTCGCCATTATCGTTCATCCACTTCAAAGGTTGACAAAACACACTCTTTGGAAAGTACCGTATGCTAAAAGGATTAGGTTTGGAAAAAAGTAAGAAGCAACATGGCATGGTATAGCTGTCCTCTCTCTCTCTCTCTCTCTCTCTCTCTCTCTCTCTCTCTCTCTCTCTCTCTCTCTCTCTCTCTCTCTCTCTCTCGTTTTAGAGGAGATATTGCTTTTGTGCATGACATCCAAGACATTCATCATCTTAATACACTGTGACACTTATTTGACTTATCTTTACTTCGATGTGTTCTGCTGCTGTGAAATTCATCTAGTAGTATATTTCATATTTATCCAAGGGTTTTCCATCTCTGAGTCTTTGTATGTGAGGAACTACGTCAAGGTTCATTACTTCCGATTTTGGATGCTTGACATTGTTGGATCCAAAGTCTTAACTTGTTCAAACTTAAGTTTAAAACATTTCTCATTTGAAATGCGCCTGTAATGTAAATTTCGGTTTTCGCAGGTACTTTATTGAATCAGCAAGTATGGCTGATATAATGGTGGTAATTAATAATTCTAAATAGCATCTAACCTTGCAACCTAAACCATACAAAAGTTGATGAGATCACTTGTTTTGTCACCTTGGATTAATCTTTATTAATATTTGAAAATTACAAGTTTTAATTATAATTGCCTTTGTAGAGAATTTAGCCGACGTTAGACAGGTTTACTGATTTTCGTGTATTGTACATCAAAATTAAATTTGTTTAGGCTCTCCAATTCAAGAGGTGTGTCTAATGACGTCATAATTATATCAGGGTCTCATCAATATGATGACATTTTGCAGCTGTAAGTTACGCAGACGACAAGTAAAATCTATAGGCTATTTCGTTTTGTTTAAGATGCAATTTGTTTATCGATCATCGATTCTGTCATGGAGTCCACGGAGAGATACCTTCTCCGCTACACATTGCTCTAGTTTTCAACTGCCCTTGTTCTCCACTGAAGCACACGCCAATTATAAAAAAATCGTTCAGTGAAAATTTCTTAGCCTGAAATAAGTTCTACATGTGGAAATGGCCGATGCACGATATCTTAGAGAAGGATGTGAAAGGCTATTGTATACGACACAAACGTTAGCGTGCTGTATTCAATTTTCTAAAAATAGATTACTCTACATCCAATATTGAAAAAGTGAATTCGTCCCTGCATGCCTGTATAAGGAAACGAAACCGCGATGGGGGTTACATTAGAATCGGTCGTTGTCCACTTCAAAAAAAAAAACAGATTTAAAACACAATAAACAGTGGAGGATGTCAATTTTAATGATGCTTACAGCTTTCATATGAAAGTATTCGAAATATTACTAACTCTAGCTGAACTCTAGCTGTTGTCGAGCGATTTTGTCATGGTGCTCAGTGACGAAGCATTGAGTTAGAAAGTACGATTACCAATTTAAGTGGTTTTCCCACTCATAGATTCGAAATGAACCGAAGCTGATTCGTGACACTTCATACATGTATCTCATGTAAAATTGAAGTAAACACTTGGCGACAAAAGGGCAGAAACTCTCCCGGTTTCATTTTTTGTCAAAAAGTTCTCAGGCATTTAATTTGTGCTGAGCATTTGCGACTTTATTTTGGGTGATTTTATGTGAACTTTAATATTTTCATTTAAAATACTGCTCCGTGAATATGAACATAAAATTTGTTTCCGTTTGCCTCGTGATCGTGTTCAACTGCATGCAGGATTCAGATTTGCATCTTGAAAGTGTGATAACAAGGTGACTAGATCCTTATACACGTAAACTTATGTTCAAAAAATAATTATAACTGACTGAGTGCCAAATTACAGAGTTTATAAACAGCTTTTGTGGGCCTTGCATTAATATTAGGTTTTTATCTAAATATCTTCATCCTTAATATCATATTCTTGCGCAGGCGTTCATCCAGCCTCAAGAGAAAAGTGATTATAAAAAGGACTGGATCAGCTCCTCATGTAATTTAATGATGTCTTTTAAGAACCGCGCTTTAGTCACGATTGTGGGCCTTGCGAACTTGAACGATCTTGCTTTCTGGTTTGCGTCAGAACCATAGTGCTTTATCGTGTATGCAATGCCAAGTGCCATATATGACTATATGTGGTATGCTATTTTTGATCGGATTGAATATTTCAGTCATCTTAATTTAAGGTCGCAAATGCCCCGTCTAATTTGTTAAAATTGGCCATTGTTGGTATACACAATATATCTACCAAGTGTCATAGGAAGGATAATCTATGTGAACATCTTCTTTCGAGGTCAGTTTCAGATATTTCAAATTGTGAATAAAAAAAACTCATCAGAAATTTACATTGTTTCTCCGTTTCAAGTGATGGGGAACCTGCCATCATTGTCTGTACAATAATCAGTTAAGGTAGATCGGGCCTCGGGGGCAGATATTCGGACCCTCAAACTTTGACAATTCTTTACTGATCTATCACTTGTGGGGGTTCATTTTAATGCTCTTGGCGTAAGAAAAGATTTCACTGTCTTAGTTTTTCGAAAATCGAAAACATTATTTCTCTCCATAGAGTTAATACTGGGATGGCGGCCATTTTGAATTTCAGATATCGGTAAATCTTGAGTAATTTGTGTCTCTAGTAACAAAATTTGCGCGGTGACCCCGATTTTTATTCTTGATTTTGAAAGAGAATTATGGTTGAAATATTCCTTTAGGAAAGTTTGAGCAAAGTTTAAGTCTTTCACTTTCGAAGCGCATACAACCTTAAGTCTCGATTGATGTCCTAAAGCTTTGTCTGACTATGTCCTTTAAGAATGTCCTGAATATTGTTTACCATGAATGGTGTTATTTTTGAAAATGTATTTACTCCCACTCTTGCGTTTCGGTATCTC
The DNA here is from genome assembly GCF_041260155.1 of Ptychodera flava. Taxonomy (NCBI): domain Eukaryota; kingdom Metazoa; phylum Hemichordata; class Enteropneusta; family Ptychoderidae; genus Ptychodera; species Ptychodera flava. The sequence goes on along the minus strand of NC_091949.1, from coordinate 10,160,029 downwards.
GAAGTGCTTTAAGAAGAGCTCTGCGTTTGAATCCGTCTCAGAACCTTCAGACGGGCACGGTGAGTGATAGAAGGTCAATTAAGCCATTCAGATAGTTGAATAATCGGCGGCAAAACGGGGATACTGTTTTTGACAAGGAGTTGTCGCAATATGTCTTACTGTGGAACGTTGCTATTGAACAAAACAAACCTTATTTACCGATAGCAAAACACTTAGCGTTATCCTCAAGATCATTGTTTTCGTTATTACGTACATCGTTCGGCAAATCGAAACACAAGTTCTAATTACATTTTCACCTTTTTCGTCATTGAAGAATATTATGTGATTGCCTGGCCATACCTCCCTTTGGAGACATATGAAATGCCACTGTGCTGTGATGGATTATATATAGAGGTAATTGTAGATGTAAGTGTTGCGTTTCTACATAGCTGTGTAAACAGAAAACATTGAGTCATTTTTGTATTACTTCTATACTCTTGCTGTTGTAAGTGAAGGCTACAGATCAATCATAGACAAAATTCAATTTCATTTTTCGAATTCATAGAGTACAGCATTCCAGCGTTTCTCACCCTGAACTTCACAGTAACAATTCCAAACACCCTTAAGGCTATAAATATTTGATCCAAAGAAGTCATGACAATATTAACTTCTGTTTTGTATCTTTTTGTGCGGTTCTACGATATCTCCCGAGATGCTATCATGCAAAGGTCTACTGTCATAAACCTAACGTCCACGATGTACATGGTCATTTACACCACCGAAAAGAATAGCTCACTTTAAGCATATTTATATACAAACAACTTTGTACTCATTTTGAAAGAAGTACATTTGGTATGGTAGATTTGATATTCAATTTTTAATTCTGCAATTTCATTCTTGGCGAATTAGGAGTTTTGGTTTAGCGTAAAATTTCATATTCAATAGTTTGTTGTCATTGACAATTTGTTTCAAAAAACAACGATGTCATCAATTTAGTGAGCAAATAATGAATTTACCAGCAGGTTCTTTCTTATAGATCGATCAATCCATGTATCTGAGGATTGATCATCGGGTCAGTATTTTAGCTGCTTCGTGAATTCAAAAAGTTCATTTCAAAGTGACTTTGACAACAGACTGTCGACTGTCCCTTGTGCCCTTTTTGTCTCTTACTGGTGTAGTCTCTGGCACATACGACGGTGTGGGGAATCGCCAGCGCGTAAAGCGTAGCGCCGAAGGCGCGAGCTGGGTATTCTGAGAGCAGCAACGAGCAATGCATGCTTTCGCTTGCAATTCCCCCACCGTCGTATGTGCGAGAGACAACACCAATAAGATACAGAAAAGGCACAAGGGACTGTTGTCAGTCTATTTGACAACCAACCAAATGTATTCCGTTCATTAATATAACTGTAACGGCTGCATCGACTAAAATGGAATAGCATACATTTTCTTATTACTTGTGTAGGGAGGATTTATTGCAGGGGATAAGCTATATCTTCCTGTGACTTTTCCTTTTGTTTAAATGGGAATGATGAACTGCAGGTTCAAGTCAAAGTCTGATAAATTGTTAAAATCCGAATGGTCTTTCGTAAAAGACGTGACGCTGTTACTCTTTGGCGACATTAAGTCGCTTCAATTTTGACTTCCATTAAACTATTTCATCAATCAGAAGCCAGTGGCTATCTGACTTATATCATTTGCGTCGCAGCGTTTTTCTCAACTATGTATAAAATCATTTCAATGGTAATCCCTGTGGTAGTGCTACAGAGATTATTCACTTTGACGTCCTCTTTGCTATTTTTACGTAATACCTACACTTGTTACCTTGCCAGTGAGCCCCAGAAACCATAAACGAAACCATAAAATGACGTGTTATCTTTGAAGACTTTGAGCCACTACCCTGTTTCTGTATACCAACGTCTTCTTGTTAGTTATTACCCGAAGGGAGACGGTGACCGGTAACGGTAACTATGGTTACCGCCTACACACTTTAGGAAGGCTGTTGAGGATCAGTGTCTAAGGTAACCTTCAAGGTTAAGTACCTCGGTGAGTGTGAGAAGAGAAGTGAAAATGATTGTCGTCCGTTGACAACCAAAAGTGGGTCATGCCTTACGGTTTATATCTCTTTATCACTTAGCATAACGCTATCTGAGGCATATGTTCAAGACGTGGTATATTAACCATCCCCTGATTAAGAATTATATATATTATATATATATATATATATATATATATATATATATATATATATATATATATATAGAGAGAGAGAGAGAGAGAGAGAGAGAGAGAGAGAGAGAGAGAGATCAGTGAATCCTAAATCGTACTTAAAGTTACGACCTACTTATACCGAATCTTCTGAACACCGACCTCTGAAAGGTGGTTCGAGAAAATGATGGTAATGATAAGGAAATTTTTGTAGGAAACATGAATCACTTCAAGTATCTGCCAATTAAGTTCCTTGTATCTTACATTCGTCAGACAGATTAGCTTAACTACTGAAGCGCTACCTCGTATAACTAGGCTTACAATATCTCATATAAATTTATACGCAGCAGCGCTACTCTAGTAAAGCTAATATTTCCGATGAATGCAAGATGCGTGAAGCTTAAGTAACAGACGGTCCAAAGAGAAATGGCGACTTTGAGATTGAGATTGTCCCTAAGTAATTCCTGCTGAATATTTGGAAGACGTACTGTTAATCACATCGAATCATCTGATTTTCAAATAAGCCTGTACACAAATAATTGCGATCTTTTAACCGCAGATATGTGATAGAAAACATTTCTAAAATATATTATTCGTATCTTTAACAATGTGGACAATACGCTTTTTTATTTTGCCACAAAATCAATATGTTCACTAAGTTTCTGATTGCGAGGGTAAAACAAAGAAACATGTTGACATGCACGAATACAGGACAGAACAATAATTGATAAAAACGACAAAAAAGTACCCAAAACTGAATCATGCATACTTGTAATTCTACAAGTAAATGTTTTCATAATAATTTATAATTTATCTTGAAGTCATGCAGCTGGCGGACACAGATTCGAACTTCGAGATCTAGCAAAGATGATAATTCATTTGTGATATCGGATTAAATAAAATAGGTCAGGAAAGATAACATTAAAAATTAATTTAGGCTTGCAAATTATAAGTAAACTAAATGTATAAAACAAATCTAAAGATACGGTTCAAAAGAGTTTTCAACCGGTGAACGGAGCAAGATTTGTCTTAACGCCGTCATCTTGTTTGATCAACTGTGTCGGATGAGGCAGAAGTCACGTTATGGTAGTCTCTATATAGCTCTGGAACGGCGTGAGAAATTTTGATTCAGTTTGGCAGCAGTGAAGATATAAGATTGTATAGACGCTTTCTGCAATTCGTAATCATTGCCCTGTACTGTAAAATTCAATAGGTAAACGCATAGAGTGGCAACGGGTATTGTTTAAGGCGTGAAGCGGTTACGTAACCCATCCATGTTCGCCTCGCCTCAGGTTGCTCTCGCCTCTCTTTTCCGAAGAGTGCCGACCATGAATCCTTCGGTAATTTTCGGATTTTCGCCAATTGTTAAGCGAAAATATGTTCGGCAAAGTTTGTGTTGTTGTTGTCGTGTGGTGCTGAGCAGAATTGACGTGCTGGCGAAAACGGGAGTGTTTTGAGCTTCAGGAAAATGAGTTTTACCGTTTTAAAAATTCCTCTCATATTTTTATGAATATATAATGAGTGTGTTTGAACCAAATTTGAAAGTCTTTTATCGATACTGTCTGGTTTTACTCAATGGTTTACGGTCAGTCATACCCTCTTTTACACGTGCGTCAAGAAAGGACATGTTTATGAAACTGCTGGCGTGTTATGTTTTGATTGGCGTGAAGCAGTATTTCTGGCCTGAGAGCTCACAAAGTAACTACGGTTGCTACGCGACTGGCAGTACGATGCCATCTCGTCGTATTTTTCGCATAATCTCGTGTAATTATCAACCACAAACAAAGCCTCCAAAAAGTTTAACACCTTTGGAGCTCATTTTAATATAAAAGCCAATAGTCTACCGAGACGACCATGGAACAAAATGCATGCAAGCGTTGCGACTCTGTCTATGTTTCTCTGTGGTAAAAGTCAGTAAGGAATTGTGTCCAAACGGAAAACGTTAAACAGATTATCATGTAAAAAAATGCATCTCATTAAATTAGAGTTCAGATGTAATAACGATTAAAAGAAACTTCATATTATATTTATCAACAATAATAGGAAATGATAGGTATAGATCAACGTCGCAAAGAAGATATGCTCTTTCGTTTAACTTCTGTCACCATCCCTTCTTGCTGTGCATCGGTGTTCGTCACTCCAGCGGGTACAAAGTATTGGGATCCTATTTTTTGTTATATAGATAGACGTGCGCAGTACATTCAATTTAAAACGTATAGTTCCCAATATTAGTCTTTTCATGGATTAGTCTAATCGTTAATCACACGAGTTGGGAATATCCTCAGTGTTTGCACAAGTTTAAGCAATATACTGGAAATAAAACTAATAATGAAGGAACATGAGAATTCAATTTCTATGCTTACGAAGGAACGCGTGCGTTGAATAGGACAACTCTGTACAGAAAAGATGAAGGTATAACCACTGCCGATAACTTTTGACCTACATTGAAAAGTTTTGATCTTACCATACTGTATGTCAGTATCCTCAATTCCTGTCCTTTGGTTTTCTAGTCAAGAATTTAACACATTTGATCATACAAATGGAATAAATATTTGAACCCTTCATGCACATGTAATAAAAAAATCTAGTAATTACTGAGTACTCTGTTTAATACAGAGCGATGTTCGTCTATCTTAACAATTAATCAAGACGTGTTCGCGCGATTTAAAAACAAAAAATTCCCCTGAGATAAAAGCCTTATTTTGGTGGACAATAATGTGTCGAAAAGTATTCTGGGAAATGTGGGTGATCCTGCACATGTTACCTTTCTCATTCAACATATTTCACTGTTGTCTGGGTGCATGTATTACTTAGCCGATTAACAACTTTCCTGGCAAGTCTATAGGGCTCGTCTCGGCAGAACTGTCTACAAGCGGAGTTGAAGTGACGAGTTCGATTACGCTTTTGCTGACGTAAGCCAATTCCCAAACGCAAGCTGAATGTGTTAAAAGGACCAGGGAGTTGTTTACAATACAGTCAGGATATGAAGCAAAGGAAAACTAGTGTGATTTCGTTTTTTATCGTCAAATGTATCACAACACAGTAAATAAGACACATTAAAAGTATGGGATTCCGTATTCTTTTTGGTTAAATATATTTCAGGTGGTTTACTGTGCAGTAAACAGACTACCTCCCTCAATAGTAGGGATCTTGAATCTCTGAAAAGGCTGCAATCTTGTCTCCTTGTGCTTCTCTTCTTGCTCTTCTCTCACCAAGGAGAAATGGTCGTAAGGATAAGTGGATAAGTGGTATGTAGTAAGTAGTGTATTAAAGGCCTCAAGTGAAGAACCACACTTACGTATGCATACAGAGACCGTCTGAGTTACCTCTCCCAGTGGACACACTCGCAAGTGAACTCGGCAAAGAAGGCCTATTTTATGGGCCTGCTACTTTTTGACATAATTTTTCAGTCAGTTGCTTTAGTTTATGATGTTTCCGAAACAATTCCGTGAAGATGAGTGTTATTTTGAGCAGAACTGAGCAAATATTTGGATGACCTAGACTTGCTCCAAGTCTGTGGGCATATAAATATCAAAACAGAGCAAATTGAAGGAATAAATTTCAGCAGACTGTCGCGTTAGTGATAGGCTGTTGCGTAGATCGTGGGGTGAATGCGATGGCCCACAGAGTCACAAGGCCAGCCAGTAACTGCTGCTTGGAAAAGCCAAGTGACCGGGGTCATTCTTGGGATGACCTATAGCCCGCTGATGTATTAAAGTTAGCAACGATAACCACCCTATACGAACTTCATTGGTAAACTGCATGGTGTCACTCACAATTAGATTATGCCTATTGCGTGTACTCGTGCTCGGCGGGAATGTTGAAAGGAATCGAGGCTCACCAAAGCTGTGCTCAGAGACACAGGAGGCAGCAACGAAAGAAGACTTGACAGGTATTCTGGAAGAAAACTAAATTTGTTGATTTATGATGCTCGAGCCATAAATGTCAAACTAGGTGGCCCGCTAACTAGAATGAACGAAAAAGAATCTGCAGACCTGAACAGAGACAAATTAATTCACTGGAAGAGAAACAGAAACGTCTCTGCGATATCTATGACTCTGTATAACAACTGAAACGAGAAGATGAGACGTTATGTAGAGATGAAGAAGATTTACAAAACAGAAGTCGAAGAAACAACCTTGTATTCTACGGAATAAGACAGGACCACCCAAACAAAACATGGGAAGAGCAAGAGAAAAAAGATTGACTGGAAAATGAACTTGATATAGCAGAAGTCATTGAATTTGAAAAAGGCCAACGACTCAAGAATCGAGCCCTGAGTTTCCCCTAAGTTTCCAAGCCCCCATCGTAACCGAAAAATAATTTATCGCCTATTTTAGAACGTAACCTTTGACTTCATTACCATAAGTATACACGCATTATTGACATCATCTCTTATGGCTATACCACTTGTAAAGTGATGCCAAAAATCAAAGTATACCTTGGAAATTATTGGGATCTGACGGTCAATGCCAAAACCATGGGTGCGATCATACAAGTAATCAACCACAATTGTTTTAGCATTATTGTGTTGAGTTGAAACGCTACGTGTATAAAAAGCTTGTCATGTTTTCGAAATTTTTGAACAGATGTTACCTTATAGGAATATAAAACAGATGGAGAAAGACTTTTGAAAAAACTTAAGAGAAAGTAATCTAAACTATCAAGTATGTATTTGCAAACATCTGAATGAAGCATTTTGTAAAGGCCCTGATGACTTTTAGTCGGTTCTTAAAAATTGTAAAGAAGAGTAAATTATTAGTAATGAAATTGATATTCAAGATTGGTAAAATCGATCGGTACCAATGGTAGAATGTATCATATTTCACACTCTATTTACAGGGGTGTTAAAGCATGTGTAAGGGCTGAAACGGTACACTTCAGATTATTTTAACCACCAACAGGTGTACGGCAAGGTTGTACATTAAGTCCTTTATAAATGTTTCCTTTCTTCATCGAAAAACTGAATTGTACGTTTTTTCAAATCCAAACATATGGGCATTCAATTATCAAAGGATTTTTGACTTATTTGCACTGTTATATGCAGATGACACTGTCATTTTTTCAGATTTATCGGAAATTTACAATTTTCTATAAATATATTGAAAAAATTTTGTGAAACGTGGAGAAAGGGTGACCTCAGCCCAAGATAATGGTGTTCTTTAAAGATGGGAGACGAGCAAAGGCAGAAAAATGGAATTTTTTATGGCACTGTTATAGAAGTCGTAACACATTATAAGAATTTAGGTTTAGTATTCTCACCAAGAAACACGTCCAAAAGCTGTATTTGACTCTGTGATTTTATCAATTTAAGTTATGACACAAAATATTGGGCATTCGATAATTTGACATGATTGAAAAGGTTCAAAGAAAATGGTGTAGACACTTGCCTTTTGTATCAAAAAGTACTTCTAATTATGCCGTCACGTCATTGGAGAATACGTGTTATTCTTTCATACAGGATCTAACTATTAGAAATGTCACGTGACAGACCACATAGCCAGGCTTACAATATGTTGTACCATTTAAACAACCTTAGTAGACACACTTTGGGCATTATCCGTCAAAACATTCTCATTTCATACGGGTTTGGCCGTGCTGGGATCTTTCAAGCAGTTGGCAATGAGAAGGTGTTTCTGACATATCTTACCTCTAGAGTGACAGATGTCTGCATGCAAGTATGGCCTACGAACGTTACTGTCAAACCGAAGATACGTACCTTCAAGAGTTTGATAGCAGTCAGAAAAAAATTATCCTATTTGGCTGTCACTGCAAATATATTCAAGCATTTGCTAGATTGAGATGCTTTCGTTACTCTATTGCAATCAAGGAAATTCATGGCGACATTAAGGCACTGACCGCAATCATAGACTGTGTCGTATTAGCAAGTCACGGGATATCGAGGATAAAATTATTAATTTTCTTCTAATAAGTCCACTTTACGCAAATTTGAGTAACGAATATATACGTATACCATCTAAGATTGTTATTGACTCGAACTATAATCACTAAAAAAGACTTTCGATCCATCAGACTCAGAAATACAAACAAAGCTGCGCAAATTTGTTCATAAAGCAATAGCACTGAGGAACACAACACTTGGGAATTTTTCTTATCTATATTTTAGGGATAAATGGTAGTGTACAGTATCATATTACTCATTACCAAGCTCTTGTGGCAATTCAGTGCATTTTTTAATGATTAGGATGGGAACATTTTTATAATGTGTTGCCCAATACCAAATACTGGTCATTTCAACATACCTGTAAATAGCATAGATATCATATCAGACTACCGGCAAAGTCGTCAGTATTTACTCCAGCAATCACACACGTGGGATGGGGATGTCATGATTTTGGTAAATGTTTGTAAGAGGGAATGGGGTTAGTTATTTAGACAGCGTCATGAAAGCAATTTGTCGGCCCAACCCCTGTCCTTTACTGAAAGATAAACAAACCAATATGTACATTTATTCCAGAATACAAAACAAACCAACAAAAAAACCAAAAAAAATCTATTTCAAAGTTTCCCATAGCACTTGTGGAAACTTATTAAGGAAATTTTGTTGAAATAGGGAGTAGATGTTGCATAACGGTTAACCCTAGCCATAGTCACAAAAGATAAGTTGCGAAGACTGATAAAATGAAGGTATTGCATACTTAATCGCCATAACATATTATTCAGGCTTGGGAATTTAACAACCAGTACTGTAATGACAGGCATCGTCAGGCATTTTTAAGGTTTTCTAGTATGCCAGGAAATTTTGAGAGGGCGAACTCATTTTTTCTGATTCCTTACAAAAACGACGATCAGTCTTATTTATGTTTCATGTTCAAACGTGGAAAGTTAATTTTTGATTATTGGATAACAGTAAATTTAAATACACCATCCGTTGAATACACGATGCAATTTTCACTTTCAATGACTGTTGTTTTTGTCAACCAGTTTCTCTCAAAGTTTCTGCAAAGTTTCGTCTCTGCCTTGATAGTGTACGCTTTCTCAACACGTTCTATCATAATCTTTTGGATATTCCAGAGTGCCATTTTGTAGTTTTAACCTTTCATATAATTCCCTATAGCTTTCTAAGCATTCTCTTGGTGAAAAAGAAGGAAAACAAATATTGTCTGGAAACGTATGCCACTCAGTTTTCTTACCTAATGAAAACGTTGTAGAATCGTCTTTACAGAATACAAGACGGCTCTGACATGTTTTACTTTCATAGAAAAATACGATATGTGTATCGATTTAATATGTCAAAGTTCGACTCTAAGGTCGTGATTGCGAAGACAAACTAAAAGCAATTACAAAAATCGTGATCGAAACTTCTTTCGGAATGGTACAATCGATGATTAACCAAATTTTCAGAGCATGGATACTTGCCAATTATCAGATCTTCAACTTCAATGGTTATCTCCCACGTGTGATTGATGTGAACTATAGGGAGATGTGGGAGCAACGTGAAGGATCAAATATAATTCGGTTAAAAATCCAGACGTAAATCACACCAGACCCTTTGTAATTACACGCCTTTGGTGCTCATGCATCGCTGTGGTTGGCAGCCAGGATGAGATTCTTAAAGAAGTCAAAAGGTTAATTACGTTGGAGGGCGAAAACGACCGAATTGTACCGCAGAGCACGGATTTAGAAAAATATGTCGGGCGAAAGAGAATGATGTAATATAGCAGTTTGTTACACGCGTACGGTTGTCTCAACGTTATAGAGTTCCTCTTTGCCAAGGAGAAAAAACTCAACTCCTTAAAGCTGATATTTGTGTAACTTGACCATTCTCAAATATTCGAAAACTCAGGAGATCACTGATAAGATTGACCTACAGTATACATAATGCCTGGGTGGTAAATTGCCTGCTTGAATTTAAAATGATAGGAAAGAGAATTCTTCTTGGTACGCAGGTTTGTGCTCTGTCTGTCACAACTTGTTATTATGACGGCACAGGGCTGTAACAGTGCCGTGTACAAGATACATGTTTCAAGTAGTCTGTTTATTGCTATCCTATACACTGCCTATGACCATCAGGCAGATCTTTACAAGACGTCGACACTTTTCCAATGCTCTGTCTACGACCATCGGAAGATTTGTATAAGACGTCGAAAAACACGATGATATGTAATATACACCAAGTTAAAAATATGCAAATATTAGGAAGGAAAATTGTAAGATTTTGATACAAACACAAATTTCAAAATAACAATCATGCTTTCTTTAATGGTAAAATCCTTCTAAGTCGTTCTTAGTCAAGGGACGCCTTCACTGCTTTTAGTACTTTTTATTAACACAAAGAGTTGAGGGCTAGCGGGTATGCTTTGTGAAGCAACAATAAACTGTAGATAAGCCTATGTAATGGGAGATGATATGTACAAAGCGAATACGAAAAAAATGGCACAGGCAGGTAAAATCATCCCAGGAATGTATTGAAATAAAACGCCTCTCGACAGGATTGTAAACATATCCTGTCGAGCTTACTGCTTAGGACCCTGTTAAAGACGTGCCCCGGTTTCGAACTGCAGATTTCCAAATGCGGTCAACCGTTGTCATTTCAGCGGTATCGTCAAATTTCATGGCGGCCTTTAGCTTGACACACCCTTCGTAGCCATATCAACACATGTTTTTTTTCTTAAACGAAATGTGAAGAAGCTTTAACGTTGCGTAGTGTATTCTTGTTTCCATGGCTACAGTTGTGTGATCATTAAACTGACATTGACTTAAACCTCAAAACCGGCCGTTTCAGGATGTGTTTCCATAAAGTAATTTTCTCGCAGATGCTCAAATAGCAGCTAGCCCACTGATTTCAGCAGTTTTATTAACAAAGTGTCGGTCTCTTACAAAGCGTCTCCCAAGTCAAGATGAACTTTAACAAGCCGCATGCAGTGAACACCTCGCAATTTCAATATTCGAGTACATGTCTCAATAAAAAAAACCCTGACGTTGTGACGTCAAGTCCTTATCATGAAAATGCGAACATGGTACACAGGACAGACTTAGAAATAAATTGTTGTCATTAGGTAATATGCGCCTCGAAAGTGAACGACTCAACATTTGGCACAAACTTTCCTCAATGAAACTTTCGACCAAAACAAGAAAAAAAATTAGGGATCATCGTGCAAAATTTTGCACTAAAAAGACAAATTACCTAAGATTTCCCGGTATTTGAAATTCAAAATGGCCGCCATCCCTGTGTTAACTCTACGTGGAAAAATAAAATTTTCGATATTTGGAAAACTAAGACGGTGAAAACTTTTCTTTCATCAAGAGCTTTAGAATGAGCCCCAACAAGTGGTAGATCAGAAGAGAATTGATTAAATTTGAAAGCCCGAATTTCTGTCCCCGAGACGCGCTCTATCTTAAGATTTCTCTGCGCGCTTGACGAAATTCGTTTGGCATCAATGGAAAGCCGTCAATTCTAGTTGTAGACTACCGGTGATCGGTTCAGTTTTCTGGAGGCCACTTTCGACATTGTAGCAATATTTCGTCTTGAGGAGTTTACTATGGATTTTTGAACGATACTGAAGGCAAAGAACAACTGGAAAATTGAATTAACTTATGACTTTTTGTTCATACATTACCAAGGAAACTCGTCTGTGTAAATCAACGACACCAATGACATCGATTATATGAACATTTGAATATGAAGCAAATTACGTGAAATTCGAATGCTTTTATTCTCAATATTTATGTACCCCAGGAGAAAAAAGACTATTTTCAGAAAAACAAATTTAAAACAGGATGTGAAAGGAATATATTCATGGACTTGCGACAGATTAAGTGCAGTTGCCGGCAGAAATTTCCGAATTTGTAAATAAGATAAGTTTGATTAAAGCTACTATGGTAAAGAAAGCCCAAACAAGGATAACCATTATAAAAAACTGATAAAATCTTGAGTTGAAATATAAGCTGTTGATGAGAAGCGTGACTCAATCTCTACGAATGTAGAGATTGAGTTCATAGGTAAGTTAGCGATGGGTTTTATTGGACAACTGACGCTGAAGTGTGAATAATGACAACATCAAATTCAACAGCAAAGTACACCAGGATGTGACGTCGCTTGCTTCCAGTACTCGATAGGGATAGTATTGAGATTATACTTCAGACCTGACTCAGCTCAGGGAAGATGCTTGATTTTGGACTTGCGACGGATTAAGTGTATAGTTGCAGGCAGAAATTTCTGATTTTTTAAATAAGATAGCGTTGAATAAAGCTACTTTGGTGAAGAAAGCCCAAACAAGGATGATCACCATAGAAACTGCTAAAATTTTGAGTTGAAATATAAGCTGTTGATGAGAAGCCTGACTTTAAGACGATGTAGAGATTAAGTCCATGGGTAAGTTAAAGATGGATTTTATTGGACAACTGACCCTCATGAGTGAATAGTGACAACATCAAATTCAACGGCAAAGTACACCAGGATATGTGAAGTCTCTTGCTTCCAGTACTCGACAGGTACTGTGATTCAACTTTAGACCTGATTCTGCTCATACCGCGTACCGCGGGCTGATAACCAGTCGATTTCTAAAAATTCTGACCAGAAGCGTTTGTGTGCAAATGCAGCACACAACGTCGCGGAGATTGATGGCATCAACTGCGAGAAATATATTGTTTTGAATATAATACAAATTTTAGAGTTGAATTGAAAGCTTTCCAAATTTGGTCTTCAACTGCGATTTGAAAAAATCCCTCTTAGCCAGTTACTTTTTCCTTTCTCCCACTCCCACTGGGGACCTTCCGCCAACACATCCTCCATAACAATAGCTCCAGACGGTCTCCCCCAAACCTATGGTTTGGCTATCACCATCGAAAAACCCAAGATAAAACTGAATCCTAATTCTTCCGTTAGGTTTTACAAAATTGTCCTTCGAACAGAAGAATGAAATTTCTCCGCACGATGATGATAATATATTCCCGTTCGTCCTTTTCCCACCCAACCGACACGACGAAATATATTACTCGCCCGCCCGCCCTCAAAGTACCCTTAGAATTCCTATCATACTACCATGGGGAGGGCTTTGTTAGTTGCCTCCGTGTCACCCTCTTTGAGGCACTTGCGTTTAAGTACAGATACAACTCGTCCAGTAATCTGATTGAAGTCAAACTCCATTCAGTTTACGCGAAAGATTCAGAGAAACAATTCCACAAGTTTTCTTTCGTCTAAACCATGCATGTTTGTTATTCGTTATCGTTTCTGTCACAGTCTTGGAAGAAACACAACTCACGGTTAAAATAAAAGTTAAGGTCTAGTAAACGATGGATGATTATAGTTAAATCCATTATTGTCTCTATATTGTTTTTAATTATCATGTTAATATTGAAATGGCTTTTTTCTTAAAATTACACATGTATAGCATCCACGTAGATGAATAGAACTGAATTTCTACAGCCAAGTGTAAGTTTACATTGGACTTCCATCATGACTAGCAAACTACACAAATCAGACAATGATGTAGCATCCATGTGTCCCTAGTGGTTAACATTTCCTATGATAAGCGTTGCTTGTTGTGAAAGAAAAGGTGCACAATCATCAGAGAATCGGATATACTAATCGCTTGATCGATGAGTGTCCTTAAACTTTGATTGAGATATGGTATAAGATAATACAGTTTCATAATTATGCTGCTGTGCATGGATTGTCTTTGAGATCCAGAATTGAATTTCATTTTGAATATTAGATGACCGACGAGTACCCTTCGAGGTGCACACCTATAAATGACCAAATATCCCTAAACTTGGGATAACCGTAAATTTATTTTACTGTATACACTGCCATGTAAAATCGATAAATAGTAAGCTAGCGTTCAGATTACCTTTGACGGATCACAAACAAAATATGCATTTTAGTAAAGATTCCCCTTCCATAAACATTTCTCCTGATCCCCCGTATCAGTCTGAATATTACTTCACTAAGTTGTCATTAACGGAAGCCATATAATCCTCGCTCAACTACACATAATCACCAAATTTAAACACTAAAATGATCATTTTTTCGTATGTTTCTGGCACTAGGTTGAATTCGCAGAGCTTTGTCGGGGAAATACATCAATTGAGGGTCGTTCACACACATTTCACTCAGTTCGGCATCACGTTGTATCAGAGATAAGCAAGGAATGGTCTGATCGTACTGAATACACAACTGCATTGTATGATGGCAATTAGTGATCAGATCAAATTTCTATTACGTTCACTTCTCATCGTAATGAGTATCATAGGTCACTCGAGGTATAAGTAATCGTGTCCATTGGGATCATTAGCTTTGTTTGAAAACTCCTTCAGAAATGTTTTGCCCTTTGCAAAGAAAGTATAGTTACAATGTCACAGTCTTTAGTGACCATCTGAGGTACAGTATCTTGGCTTCTATATATGATGTACCCCTTTTGGAAGACTGCAATGACATTCACATCCAAAACTCTGTCAAAACCATAAAATCTATTCAGAGACCGACACAAACATGGAAATATTCACAGTTTTCTCATATTTTAGTATATTATATCTCTCTCAGGGTTCCGTGCCTTCCACATTTCGTGATAATAGCTTCTCAGCTGATATCCTGCATCATTGGAACAGCTAATGCAGTCAATCATGAGAAAAAGATTGATTAAAGTCAAATGTCATAGATATCTGCTCTTTTGAACCGCCTCCGCAAACAAACCAACTTTTTATGACTTCTGGGCTCTTTTTAGGTGATTATGTCATTGTTACCCTTGTCCTACGTCGTGCTCGTTGTCGTGAAGAAAACATCCAAGGCTGAATAGATTTGTCGTCATGCTCCTGTTACTTTGACTTATCTGGTTTGCTCTCGTTTCTGCTGGTCATTACTGTTCTATTCTTCACGTTGAATATAGCTCGCTCGCATCGAATGATTACAAACGATTCACCAAATTTTGAACAGCTGTAATTAGCTTCCAATTTGCAATATCTAAAAAAGTTTAGCATAGAAGCTTGACAATCAAATGTTTTTGACAGTCAATTTGATATTGGAAAAATATTTTTTTCAAGAAAAACAAGAACTCAGCTTCTGGGTGTATTGCGTGAATCAAGTTATTTTGTAGTCGGTAGAGGTAATGATAGATTGATCATCCTCTAGCTGAGAGAATATCTTGCGGCGTGTTGGAGAAATTACATCCGGGACTGTGAAAACTGAGCCAGACGACTTCATCTTCTTTCCACGTGCGATGGCACGGTGAATCTAAAACATCAGCAATAATTAAACTTGGTACACCAAAAGCAATGTGCTCACCGATTTAAATATAGTACATGTACACTCACACTGAAAGTGGGAAGAGGTAGATTTTGTTGGCTTAGTGTTGAAGATAGATTATGCCATTTTTGCACGCTGCTAATTGAAGGCGAAGTACATTTTCACTTTTATCGCTCTCTTCATGAAAATTTATTGAAACCTTGACAGACAAATTATGCACAGCAAGACTACCGGGTTTTAAGGCAAGCGTAGGAGATAACATCTCGCTTGTCATGTCACGAGATTTAGAATTGCATTAAAGATTTCATTTACAATTCATTTTCAAGACATTCACATCATGTACACCTGACCACTTTTCCCGAAGTATTGACTGTATCACAGTCCCTGGCGATCTACACACTGTGGCTAGCGGTGCAGTCCGGGTAAGCAAGCTTGCATAGCCGGCTCGGCCTAGTTTTACTACACTTTTACAAAGCTCTGCATATAGAAGTAGGTTTCATACAGAGAACACTGTTAGAATTGGAACAAGAGACAGCCGAATGCATGTGACGCTTTTATTCACTTCACTCTGCCCAGAGAAGAGGTAAAATTGTGTTTCTTGTGTTCAAATTTTCAAATTTTACAAATTAAACGGTAATTTTCAAAAGAAGACAGAGGGACTCAGCATCTCTTATTTTGCTAAAACTACTTCGCGAACCTAATATCAGCTTTAAGGATAATTGCAATGTTCATATAATGCCCCCCCCCCCAAATGATAAAAGTGTGCAATGCGGTGTCTGTAACAAGCGTTTCATTGCCATTTGAATTATGTAGTCAATTCCGAAAGATATAAAATTTTATCAGTGATAATCCGCGGCAGACGTTTTTCAGTCCAAACTTAACCATTTATACATTACTCTGTGCATTAATTCATTAACTTCAATCATGTGAACCGTTATTCGGCAATTACACGGGTGTCATCTTCACTCTGAATTACACCAATGACCAATGTGTGATCAGTATCTATCGTCCAAATGATCTATTTTAAAATGCCTCGACATCATGGTTTGTGAGGATACATGTCCTGTGTAATCCACTACATTGTTTACCGCGGGCATTCGTGTCAGGTTTCTCTAATATAGCAACGAAACAGTGCAACTTCGTTTTCCGTTATTGACAGATACATTCTTGAGAGGCAGTAGATGTACCGACAAATCATTGTTAAATTAGATAGTGCTTTACACTTCTTTTACCGGAATACTGGATTCCTGGCTGCAGGTATCTTTTCTATCAATCCGATTCTAATCTGATGTAGAGATAGGTCGGTCTTTAACGCTATCGTGTTACTGTCTTTTTCTATGCGGTCCTCTCCATACTACCGGGAGGTCTGCAGAAAAAACCGTAACACGATGAAGTGAAAGACCAACCCATCTCTACATCGGATTTTAATAAGATTGCATTTCTATAGGCAAGCTTTGACAAGACATTCTGTCATGCTGAGAAATTAGACTCGATGTGATGTAACTTGACACTCGAAGGACTCTAATGAACACGATAAAGTCAAGGGCAGACTCATAACCCTAATTGGCAAAAAGTAATGACTGAACGGTTTCCTTCCTGTGCGCTGGAAGTGGAGATAATTATTCTTCAGTTCTGTGAGCTGATGTACAGCCCTGCTTATACACACTGTCAAGGTCTTTGGGTGAATGGTATTGTTTGCATATCTGGAAATATTAACGATTCGAGTTCCACTTGAAGCAAATGATAACGTCTTAACGTTTAACCTTTGTTCTGGGATTAGGGGAAAATAACAGAAATCATGGCAATGTGTATATACATACATACATACATACATACATACACACACACACACACACACACATATATTATATATATACATAAATATATATATATATATATATATATATATATATATATATATTATATATATATATATATATATATATATATATATATATATATATGACATCAAAATATCGCTACCAAGACAAATATTATCTGTAATGTTAACACCACCTACAAATAGAAACTACGCCCCATATATATAACACAAGCGTGTTGGGCGCTCAGAATCCATTATATATATATATATATATATATATATATATATATATATATATATATATATATATATATATATATATATATATATATACACACCACACACACACACACACACACACACATATATATATATATGTGTGTGTGTGTGTGTGTGTGTGTGTGTGTGTGTATATATATATATATATATATATATATATATATATATATATATATATATATATAATATGGATGCATGAGATGCTTCCTGTGCATTTGATGTCGCAAGAAAGCCGTTGAAATCTATGTAACATTCTGAGGTGTCTAATGAAACGAGATCCGTGTTAGTACGTGTTTTGAAACGCGTGGTTGTCTGTATGTGTTTATATGACTCCATGTTAAAAGTTTCGATTGTATTTTAAGCTACCTGCCCTATGCACAAAATACTTTCAGAATCTGTTCTCAACTTTATTTGCAATAATAATGGCAATCAGGAGCATCATATGCGCCGCTTAGGATTTGAGAGCCCTAAAGTAATTCATTAGTGAAGATACATGTCACAGATATTACTCACACCTCAAGAACTTTCATCGCTTTATCAGGTACAAAGGTTGATATATGTATTTATATCTTAAAGTTGCGGACTCATTTAATAATGGGCTAGAAAAACACGCACGTCTTTCTGGTTTTGAAAGAGACATATCCCTAATTTTTAAGAAAAAGTACCAAGGGGTTCTGGTCTTGGCAAAGACGAATCACTATTGCTAGAATGCAGGGTGCTATAGTTAACGACCATAACTTATAGCGTAAATATGATTTATATTTTAACGTGTTAAAATATGGTTCATATCAGTACTCTCTAAGCAAGATGAGAATAGCGATACAGGCATAGAATGTATTATAAACGGTGGAGAATCCGGGTACCGATCCCGTGAGTCATATCCGTAACAGAACCTCGAGTGACTTTTGCACAAACCTGTATTGCATTAAAGTGGAATGTGCCTCGGGGATAGATATCAAAGACTCAGATTTTTAACAATATTTTACTGATCTACCACGTGTTGGGGCTCATTTTAAAGCTCTTGGAATGAGGAACATTGTCATTTTCTTAGTTTTTCGAAAATTTAACAATATCAAAATATTGCTAAAATTAGGTAGCTTGTTTCTCTAGTACCAAAATTTGCATGGTGACCCTTTGTGTTTATTCTTGATTTGGGAAGAGTTTGATTGAATGTTCCATTGAGGAAAGCTTGGGTAAAAGTTTACGTCTTTCACTTTCGAGGCGCATACTACTTTAAGATAATGTTCAATTCTGTATGACCCTTATAGTGGCATGACGGACTACATTGGCTTTCGATGTGCGCAACTGTTAGATTTTTGACAGTTTCAAGTGCGTTCTTCAACATTGTGAAAACAGGGAATTCTGAACACATGGTATGATAGACACGAAGTGACGATATTTGAGAGGTTTAGTTGTGCGTAATCAGAGATGTTTCATCGACGAGTGAGGTGAACCATCTTTATCACGTGATAGCCAGACGTTGCGTAGGTGTAACACATTTGCTTGGAAAGGCGAGCGACTCTTCTGCGCGTGGTCATAATTACGTGTAATATCTTTTTCAGATTTTCTGGGGTTCATTTGGCGAACAAGCGCGTGGATTGTCACAGAAAGGTGAATTGCACCATTGATATTAGAATATTTTGTAGAGTTTTATACGAGAAGTGTACAGTTCGTGCCTTCGGCGCTATGCCCACGAACCCTCCTCCGCGTACATGTGCGAGAGACTATAACAAAAAGGCCACTTAAAGAAAATTCTTTGTTTGCCGTCCTTAGAGTTTTGAAAAACCTACCAGCCAGCCAGGGACAAAAAAACCCCCAAAAAACCAAACAAAATAAAAAACAGACAAAAAACACAAGTGCATTGACATAAGCTCAGTTTTTAATTTGGTTTCCTTTAGAAAAAATAATAATTTTATTTGCAATAGTGTTAACATGGTTTGCGTTTTCTTAATTTTCTCTGAAAACCTACCAGCACGCGGACGGCAAACAAAGAATTTTATTTAACGCGCCTAATAGAAAAGAAAATGAACATGGGACTTTAGACAGTCTAGTCATATTGATACTCCATCGCTACTGTAGCTAGTAGGTATATGTAATAGATATATTGCGCCCGTTTCATTTTACTCGACCTCAGCATATATATAATCGAATTTGACAGGGTTCTGAACAAGAATTAGACTAATGCAGAATTGTTGTACATAGAATTTTATTCTGAAAGTTACATCATTACAATGCTACAATGTTGACAATAAAAATCTGAACACAACAATTCTCTATTAGTCGAAGATATAAATTGCAATGGTAAACTAAACTATGCCATAGGTATCAGATTTTTTCCCAAAGGCCGTTGTAGGATTTCACCAAAAGGGATATTATTATGAATATTACCAATGACGTTTTCTATAACATGAAATCAACAAACCGATACTACCTATCTCTATCGTGGTTTCCGTTTTAATAAAAGTGTTTTGTTACGGCAGATTTTTATGTCGCTTCATACTTTGTTGACCTACTTACAATTTCTCTGAAAAACGGAATTTCTATTTGCTCTCAAATTTTTATCAAAAAGCTTTGTCAATCTGGAAAGTATTAATCAGAAACGTTCTGCATTGTCTAGAGAAGACAAATAAACTACTGTATAGGTCATCTGCAGAAGATGTACATGAACCAGAAATTTGGCGCTCTTCACATGATTGTACTGTGAATTGAGTATTGGTTACATCCCAGAGTGTATTAAACACCTTTTACCTGGTCATGGGGACTATTAGCGCTCGTGTATTACCACCAAGGCCCATGCGTTACCAGAAACACATCTCTACCCCAAAGGACGTAGATCGAGGGGTAGAGCTATGCGTTTCTGGTAACGCAAGGCCATGAGGGGTAATAAAAGGGTGCTATAGCCTGAATGAAGACCAGGTTATAAGTGTTTTGTAACAAACCAGATGCTCATCTGTTGTATGTCATTTTTTTAAGTGTACTGAA
Source organism: Ptychodera flava (assembly GCF_041260155.1). Lineage (NCBI taxonomy): Eukaryota > Metazoa > Hemichordata > Enteropneusta > Ptychoderidae > Ptychodera > Ptychodera flava. The sequence goes on along the minus strand of NC_091949.1, from coordinate 10,139,558 downwards.
ACAATAGTAACACCAGGAGAAGTTTTACTAGGCGATTCTCCACACCGGGAACAGTAGTGCCAATTTCTTCACAAAAAAAAATAAAAAACAAAACAAAAGTCACTGAGCGTATGGTCACGTGACCAGACACTTCAAAAACCATTTCCGTAAATTTTGTCTGGCGTCACCCTTCCTCTAACCAGTAGGGACTATTTTCTCGTCACGTGATATGTTATGACGAATTGCAACACGGAGTGAGCATTCGGCGTGTTAATAATATAGCCTAATATCTGAACAGCGTAATTCCTTTTCGGTTGTTTAATATGTAAACAAAAGTTCAAATACACACCTTTTGGATCCACTGTGATCATGATAGCAATCTTAAATTCATAAACAGGAAACGAAAGTGATACAAACGTTTTCATGAACAACCCGTTCACTAAATAGACAAACAGAGGGAAAATCTTAGATATGTCCACACTGAAGTGTATCTTGATATTGTGGTACCCCGTGTACCGGTTAACACGTACTTTCGAACAAGTTCCATTGATGAAATGACGCCATTGATGTCTGATTGTACCGAGTCGACGCAATCGGCACAATGTCACAAGAAACAAACGGCTTCGAACGAACGTCGTCTCAGTATTTAGCTAGGTCATTCGATGTGTACATAAATCACGGTCCCTCTATGAAGAGACCGTACATAAAGAAACCTAAGCATGCCGGATCAAATGTTCAAGTTATTATTTAAATTTATGGGAAAAATACTTGACAAATTTCTTCTTTGTATCCAGTAAGATCGTTGAGATGAATTTGATAAAAGAAACCTCTTTAAAATTAGTGATTGAATAAATGCATTAGGTTCCCATCGAACGTGATTTCTTTAAATCACAGAATTAAAACAAACGGCTGAAATTGTACGGTATCTGATTATTTCAGGCACTGTGCGTTCGTTTCACACGTTTCCTGATTCGTTTGACATTGATGAAATAGTTAATTTCATCGCGGCTGGTAGAAAAAACCCGGACATTGTGAGATGGAGAGCGGTAAAGAGGAGGCATAGCCTCCAGCTGAAAATCTTGACTGATGTATAGTAACAAGAGTCCAGGGCATTGAGATTAGTTTGTCTTCGGGAGAATTCTCTCCCCTATGGTATTTGTTAAAGGGGGAGTTACAGGACCGTGGTCCCGCAATAGGGGGATTACTGATGACGCTGCCATTTGCATACACTGGGTGGGAGATTTTGAATTCTCATTGCATCGCTTTGAGCGTATGATAAATTTGATTATAATTGTGATCGATGGGCACTTTCGTGACATATGCAAAGAGGGATCGAATGGTCGTACAGCGGAACACATTTTGAAACATATGCGTTCTCCGACAAAAAAAGGAACATTTTTATTTTCGACTCAAGATTAATCACTATATATTCACAGACATATTCAAGATTAAATGAAAATGAACGCTTGAAACATGGCAAAATTATGGGATTTTGGGACCAAACACGGCACGTCCGATCAGTAGCGTGACTTTTTTACATTTGCATAGATTTACGATAATCCGGCCTTTATAGGGGAAGTTCCTGTAACACGATTGAAACTAATTTAGGATAATTGGACGGTGAAGTAATGTCGATTTAATTTGCAAATGTAAGTTCGTCTGCTTTTCTTTTCATCTAAGTTTATTGTAAGTGTATATTATGAGTAATTTGTAATATTGCAACATTCAGTTATAGAGCACCTTTTTGAGAAATTTGAAAAATGTGAAGATCCAATTATTCCAAATTGATTCCAATTGTGTTCTGTTTAAGCCAGGTAGCAGAACACCTTTACCTGTGATGATTCCACCTAGCATTTAGAGTCATCTGCAACCTTGAGAATTTTGATGTCAATGCAATTCAAACACGCTATTTTTAACATGTTGAAACTGAACACCTTTGCTTGAAAACTTCAACATCAAGGAACACACATCTGGATTTTTTAATTTCTGATAAATAGTGCTCATATCGCTGCCATTTAATGGTTATCGCGTTATGTAACTTTTCAATGCATTGAATCGCTATTATGATGATGGCGTTCCAATTTCGACTGCAGCTTGGCAGATTTTTTTTCGATATGTCGACATGTTTTTGCTATACCATATTGTCATGTGATATTTGACATAACATATTTGAATACGAACAATGGATAATATTATTATATTCATAGGTTCAATAACCTTCTTGATTTTATTATTATTTACTGACATACTATGTTGGATGAAAAGATTTGAGCCTTATTATAAAGGAGCGATGTCAGATTAAAAGCTTGGTTTGCATTTATTTCAACTCTTTAGATGACTGACTGGTTTGTTTTCACTTCGCTGTGTATTTGACTGCTGATACAAGACTTACTGAAGGCTATCAAAAAAGACGAGGGAAGTTGAGATGAAAGGTGTCTTGTTCCATCAGGACAGTGCTCTACCCCACAAGTTAGTCATATTGCCATGGCAACAGTGCGTGACTTCGGCTTCAAACTCGTTCCACATCCACCATACTCTCCTGACCTAGCACCCTCAAACTTTCATCTCTTCCCCAACATGAAAAAACAGTTAGCTAGAAAGCATTTAACTATGATGATGACGTCATATCCGCCGTTCAGGACTTCTTGACGACCAAGATGAAACCTTTTACAAAGCAGGAATCCAAGCGCTGCAACACCGCTGGCAGAAGTGTGTGGACCACAAGGGGGACTGTATTGAAAATAAATAGCATAGAAACTCATTCCAGTATGACTTCATGATTAGGCTCAAAACTTTTCATAAACATTCGTATTTTCTCTGTACCAAAACAGTTGATTTCTGTTGAAGTCTCCATGCAATTGTTCCCTGAAATTTTAGGCCATGGACGAAGCTAGGCCCGATGGACTATTTCATAGGTCCCAACCACATAATACTCCCGCTCATTCAATGTAATTACTATGATAATGATTTTGCTTCTTTCTAATAAATTGAACGATCAGCTACTGTAAGTTTGCTATTTTTTCCAGATGAAATAAAAGCATCACAGAATTGTGAGACACCAACAAAGAATTATTTTAAAGAAAAAAAATAACGGTCCGTGGAAATGATAATGGCAACTTTCTTGCACATCTCCGTTTCAAAATCTTAAACGGATAAATTAGTTGAGAAGTTTTCAATACCTTTCATGGGGATAAAGATGCTCACTAGTCTCGCTGAAGTTTAGTTTGAAATGGCAAAAATAATCTCTCAAATAGCAAAGGAGGAGATCATTTAGTCTCCATGTAAGTAACATAAAAACTTATTAATTCGACCACTTTATAAATTCGATCACCCATATTTTATCACCAGCTAAAATGGAAAGTTCCCTAGTTTCAATCAATTCGACCGGACGACTTAAATTATTGAGATTTCAAACCGTAATTATTTTTTCTGGTCGAATTATAATTGCTTTTTACGGAATTTAGGCTAACTGAATTGAAATGAGTTCATTGGAAATTTAAGGTATGGACAAATCTTTAGTTTCAACCTCTTTAAAGAGAGGGGGTTGTCAGAATTGCGCGTGCGCGACTTTCTTGTTTACAAACAATGTATTTCATGCATCATATCTAAATGCATCACGTCAACAAAGCTGTAACATTTAAATTTTGTGATATAGATTGTTAACAAACATGTTTTAACGGTCAGCAATCGCAAACGCACCCTAGATACAGTGTTTACATCGGTCGTAGGGGTCCCTGGCAACCTTTGAGCAGAGTTTCGTTACGTGTGCAATTTTCATCTTGCCGTGCGTTGAAGTAATACCACGACGGAGATATGTTCACATTGGTTACACTTTCAGACAAACGAACATCTATGAATCCAAAGGACTACTACATTTAAACTCTGCTTGACGTAAAACAGACAAGTAATTTCAGTTGGCATAATTTGCTTAATGTCACGAACGTGATCTCAGTGTCAACAAAATTGCCAGGTGTCACGGATAAATGTCATTTACTTTGTAGGATAATTGCAGATAGTTCAAAGATCAACATTATTAAATTTGTATACTTTACCTTTTATAAAACCTAAAGATTAATCTCCTATTTCGTGTGTGTCTGAGTCTCAGTAACTAATCTGAACAAAACTATGTGGCATGAAAACCTAAGAGGATCTTGGACTATTGTAAAGCAGATAGGGAAACCTTTTTGTGTCACTTGACTCGCAGAACGATGTTGAATCAAGAATGCTCCATGTTCCAGAAATGTTTGTTACAAGGGTCTGGTATGACTTTGGTGCATGTAAGTGCTGGCATTGTGGTGAAAATGAAGGCTGAATTGCTTTGCAAACATCTGCCTGTAAAAACTCTTCGTTTATCGTTGGTATGGCAGCGATTAACCCCCCCCCCCTCCCCGCATTTTTCCCTCGGCGATATCATGCTAATGTGTAGCCTTCCTTCCGACTGGTGTGATCTACATTTTTGTACACTTATCTGATGCCTGTTACGGCTCTTCATGATCACCTGGTTTCGGACTGTCGGTGGTACATTGCTCAGTGTTTCAGAACTTCATTATTCTGGAGTGAATTGCAAGAACTTTGCCATTTCTATTCACTACTGCAGTGTCCGAAAAATGATAAACTATCCACTGATAATAAAATCTTTAAATTTTGGCATGCAGGAAACTTTCAATATTCGAATAATATCTTACAAAACGTAACGTGTGGGGAAAACGAAAAAGTAGTAGCATTGATGCGAGGGGTAAGCTGCCATAGTTTAGCAATCAAAACGTGTTATTCGTTGCTGGTTATGATCGCCAGTACACTGACTGAAACGTAATGCAGAACTTCATATAGATCTTCAACTCAATTCGCAGAATTTCTTTTGAAAGTTTCACTTGATATGCACGCCGCAAATAAGGTAGTTTTCGTATAGCAACTATAGACGGCACAGGCAAGCTGGGCTGCATTTTAGCGCTTCCCCAGAGTAACATATTTTGTCTCAGAGTTTCGTCGGTGAAGCCGTACAACCTCTCGTCTGCAAACCTGGCTCGAGCTAAATTGTCTGTTTCAGAAAAGAAGTAATCTCAGTTTATTGGTTACTAGATTTGATCGGGTAACGAAGCTCATTTGGCGGTCGTGCAAAATCATAAAATTGTTCACGAAGTACCGGGATTTATGTCCGAGTACATCGTCAAGGGCAATACTGAAGTGCAGTTCAGCAGCATAATTTCACATAAATTCATAGGTTTTAGACTGAAAATTATTCACGGCGTGACTTAGAGATCGTACGTTGCACAATTTTTTCTTGAAAAAAATTGTGAAATCTCGTCTTGTTTTGCCAGTGTTAAAATAAAACTTATCAGGTCAAAAGTCAAATAACGCCGTAAGCTATTTTACTCCGTGTCAATTTTATATGACTCCGCGTTCTCTATATCGAAACTTACTGTACTATGAAATTCCGTAGGTTACATACGTAAGTGAATAATAATCCACTTATATATAGCAATGCTAAGTCACTAGCTTACTATATTGACTTTTTATACCATTTCTCACAAACAGGTATCTGTGATAGTCAGTATTGGTACCTTGACAGCGGTCGGAATAGATAGATACTTCATCGTGCTGTATCCAATGAAAGCTCGATTCACTAAAAACAGATCGAAGATATTGTTCATCGTAATATGGATCGTGGCTGTCTGCATTTCTGTCGTGCAGGCAATCTTCACCAAAGTCGAGGCGACCCTGTACTATGACAAGGTTGTCTACTTCTGCACCGAGCGATATCCAAACGACAGCTTTGCCAAAGGATGGGAGATTGCCTTTCTCGGCCTCACCTACTTCTTGCCTTTGTTCATTCTGTCATATGCGTACATCAGAATTGGTGTTCGCCTGTGGGGTAGGCATTTACCAGGCAATGCTGATGATATACGAGACGTTGGCCATGGAAAATCCAAAAGAAAGGTACGTTCTGTGACATTCTCTGATTGTGCTTTCTTAACGTGGAACGTACATCGAAATTGAGGACTCAAAAGTCTGCCGAAACTTTCTGCAAGGAAACTATCAACCATACTTAGTACCAAATCAAGATTAAAAATTAGAAGCAACTGTGCAAAGTTTGGTACTAGAAAAACAAATTAGCAAACATTTATTTGAAATTCAAAATGGCTGCCAAGCCAGTGTTAACTCTATTGGGAAAAAGACGATTTTCGATGCCAACAAAACCAAGATGGTAAAACCTGTCCTTACTCCAACGGCTTACAAAATGAATAGCCTTGAGCCATTATAGATAAAGTAGGTCGGGGCTAAGCCGGTGTCTTTTTTCTTAGTTATCTACGAAATTAACAAAAACAGTTTCAAGTTGATGTACGTCGTTGCTGTAAGAATGAGAGCATTGTCCATGTGTATCACAACATAGCGACACCTGTGTCTTTGAATTTAGATAACTATACATAAAAAACCAGACAGTATGGAGAAATAAAAAATTATTCCATGGACTCCTGTTTTGTTACGCTGTATTTAAAGAAGGTACCATAATGCTAAGATTTATTATATTACAGCTTTGTCAATACTAAGGAATTTCGTGATGCCATCCCATAGATTGTTACTGACAATGTATACGATCACCCAGTATTGTGACCCCAGATTTTTTCTACATCTACAAAATTCCCTAGCATTGCCAAAGCTGTAAAATAATAACAATAATGTAGGCCCCTCTGGCCAATAATGGACTCAAGCAAATTTTACACTACATAATGTATACGTACTCGGCTTCGCCTCGTGCATTTTATTGTGCAAAGTTTCCTTCCGGTAATTGGGGTCCGGGAAGGGGTACATTATTGCGTAAATTATGCAAAAACCAACTTTCAAATTGTTCACTTTTACTTCACATCATTCAGTACAGACTAATTAGTTGTATTGACAAGGGGCGTGGTACACCTCAACATAGTCCCTTTACAGAACAAACTTACAATGCTCAAGAATGTTCAGAATATTTTGCCACTACCTTTCTGACTGTGAGATTGTGAATTTACTCGTACATTTCTCTCGAGGTAGCTGCCATAATTGATAATTTTCACAGATTTAAGTATACAATGCATTGCCATCATGGTAACCTAGAATTTCAGTCGCAATAATTTCACCGTCAGTTCTTGTCAATCAGGATTTATGCCTCGTTTAGCTGATGTGAATTTCTCAAGGGCTTTTGTCATGATTGAAGAGAGCTAGATCCAGAGTTAATGATTTAGGTTGAAGAGAATTACTCAAACTCGATCAAGCGACATTCAAGTATATACGTCTGGACATGCTATTGCATGACTACCCAAATGTCACTCTTATGCAATTTAATCATTTTCGTCTTGATGTTCGCCCCAATTTCTTCACTTAGGTGACTTCAATGATCCTGTCTGTCTTTCCGTATATGTCTGCTTGCCTTCTGAAGCCAAACGAACCTTGGTAAACATATACACATAGAAAAAGAAGACACACAACACATTGGTGCAGCTCTAAATAATTGCCGCAAAGTGATTAATCGCATGGTTTCTAGCAAATGTTGAACAAAAACGAGACTCAGCAATTTAAAACAAATACGGTAAACAAGCAGAGTAATGAAGTTCTAGACGAACTATTAGAGACGATTCCACATGAGTTCTGTAATATCTGCAAAAATATCTGTAAAAAAAGTAACTCTTAACTTTCAAAATCCAGCACTAACACTGCTAATTATAGCAAGTTCAACCGTTGTGCCTAAACAAATGGCATCAGGATTAAACACACATCAGCCTTCGAGGCTTATCATTCTTCAATGTACGTCATGTCATATTAAATTCAGCTCATCATTATGCCCTCAGCAGGATGTGAAGATCACCTTGACCTAAACGTGAACTTTCCATTGCTACTGAACTCTTCTTCTAGTTTATTCGGAAAACTTCGAGGTTAATCTCTCCTCTAACAGATAAAATGGGGAGCACACTGGCCAAGTAGATTTTACTGGGTAAATTGATATACAGTGTTTTCAAGATAAGCCTTCCATCTCAAAGTGATCCAGGTTTGATCCGAAATATTTACTTGAAACGTTGCCCGGATTAAAATCGGATTTTGCTTGTTAATGCCATCTTGATGGTCGTTGGCTAATTACGTTCCTATTTGGAAAATTATTGCAACTTATTAGTATAAAGAAGACACACTCGCCTTGAGGACACCTGTTTGGTTTCCCTCAATAGACATGCAAATAAATCTCGGACGATACTCATGAATACACATGTACGTACATGCTCGTACGATATGCAGTTAGACAAGTAGGCTTCAAAAGAGGCAAATTATACATAACAACTGTGCACCATCCAACACTTTTCATTTAGAGCTTTGGTTTAACCTTGAACATGTAGACGACTTTCTTATAAATGTAATTCCGTTGACTAGTATACAGAAAGTTGAAAGTTATGAATTGGTTTTGCTTGCGATGTTGATTTAATCAAGTTAAGTATTAGCTTGGCTCTGCCAATCTCAAGAACTATGTCATTACGACAGTCATGAGTTCTTTAAACGTCTTACGATATCTGAACCCAGTATCACCAACAAGGATCTCGTGAGATAAAAGTTACTGAAGATAGAAATATTTGTACCGATAAGCAGACACACAAGTTACACAGGTAGAGTCATTTTAATTTACTGAATTACTTTCTGGTACTATGCTCCAAGCAGTTTTTATACCGCGGCAGGCCTCTTTCTGACTGCAGACTGCGATAACTTCTCCGGGATTATCGGAAAAAGACATTAGGCTGCCTGGAACTGGAAGAAATCAGATCGTAGAGGGTTTGTTAAGTTTTTGAGTTTTTCAAAAACTGAAAAGTGTCCAATTTCGGACACATTTAAGATATGGCAGTACCCTCGGTAGAGAAGTTTGTCACTTGACAGAAGAGTCAATTTGGTTTAGAAATAGCCAAAGTCCTTGCTTAATTCATCCATGCATATTTTACATTCTAATATTAAGATCGAGTCATATTGGGACAGACTAAAGTGTATTCTAAAGAAAACCTATTTCGGACTGTGTTACACAAATATTTGCAAATTTCAACTAAAGAATGAGTGGCCGACATAACATGATAAATGTTAAACTAACTGTCATTTCGTATCGTAATTTGCATCTCCAATTATTTTTGCACCTGTTGTTAAGTGATCAAGTCTCTGACTTTGCAATTATTAATGTTTTACTGAACTTAAAGATAAAATTTTTTACATTAGTAGCACATATTCAAGCATTTCAAAATTAATGCTAGTTATGAACGGGAGCTTGATCTCTTAGAAATGTTTCTCTGACCAACATGTCTATTTCAACAAATTGTATTTGTTTTTAGCAATAATAATAATCAACGTACAGTGACCGTTAATGTTTTCGAGAACTTTGTAACATTTGATCTCATACTATTTGCGACAAAATTAAAGTCTCTTTGAAGGAACAAAGTCGGCCATTTGTCATGAATTGTGTTTGATACGAGATACTTCTTATATTGTTTGACATGTTTAAAGATACTGAATGAATCGTGACCATGCATATATTCGACCCCGGTTTAGACACGATATATGAAACCATCGCGAAAATGAATTAATGGCCATGACCATTTTTTCATTTTCGAAATGGTTTCATTTAAGTTGTCTAAAATTGGGATGGAATATATGCATGGTCACCCATTTACCATTTACTGAAAAATGGTCGACTTTGACCCTTTAAGCTTATAATGATGTTTTAAATACTTCAATACTTACTAAAAGTATTCTACTTTCCACTCAGATAAATGTTATATATATATATATATATATATATATATATATATATATATATATATATATATATACATACATACATACATACATACATACATACATACATACATTAATACGGGGTCATTGACCTATAAGGAATCAACATTCCTCAACATATACGCCTCTATTAAAGTTCACAATTTGCGAAATAACACTCTTTATATAACGTAAGATTGCTTTGAAGTAGAACTGAATTGTAACAATAGAACAGCGCGTACTTCTGAGAACACCAAACACCGAGGGTTGTGAATATATGTTTTTCGGGCAAAAAAGGTAGGCAACAAAGTTCCTTCAAAGCTAGGCTAGTACTTCGATACTTTACTATGTAGTAGGGCAATCCGAATTTGCCTTATTTATCTTTAATCTTTCTACATATCTGTTTGTTTGTAGGTAATCAAAATGTTGGTGGTGATTGTGTTGATGTTTGTCCTCTGCTGGTTGCCATTGCATATTTTCAAACTGGTGACGCTCTATTGTCCACAGCTCTACGATGACACTGAACTTCAAGACATGACGAGAATAGTGAACGCCTGCGTGTTATGGCTTGCCATGTCGAACAGTTTCGTTAACCCTTTCATCTACTGTTTCTTGAATGACAGTTTCAGGGTAAGAAGTCATTTAAGTATGCGCCTCGAAAGTGAAAGACTCCAAATTTTGCTCAAACTTTCCTAAATAAAACGTTTAACTATCCTTTTACCAAATCAAGAATAAAAATCAGGGGTCACCTTGCAACGTTTGGCACTTGAGAAACAAATTATATAACATTTTCCGATATTTGAAATTCAAAATGGACGCCATCCCTGTGTGAACTCTTTGGAGAAAAATTCAATTTTTGACCTTCGGAAAACAAAGACAGTGAATTTTCTTACTTCAAAAGCTTTAAAATGAGTCTCCACAAGTAGTACATCAGGAAAAAATTGCAAAAATTATAGAGACCGAATATCTGCTTCCCGAGGTGCATACCTTGATGTAACGGCGCCCTCTTGTGTTATTGGGCAACGGGTGCGATATTATTGATCCTGGAGATCTTCTTTATGGAGAGTTATGACTTACTTAACTGGTCTAATATCATGTTGTCATGAGTATTAACAAGTTGTGATGTGCACTTAACGTATTGTTTAAAGCATTTTCAGTATTGTCCTAGGCATTTCATACGTTGTCGTAGTCATTTAATATGTCGTCGTAGGCATTAAATATATTGTCGTAGGTATTTAATATGTTGTCCTAGGCATTTACCATACTGTCCTACGCAGTCAATATGTTGTCGTAGGCATTTAATATGTTGTGCTAGGCATTCAATATGTTGTCGTAGGCATTAAATATGTTGTGCTGGGCATTCAGTATGTTGTCGTAGGCATTTAATATGTTGTTGTATACCAATTATCACCAGTAACAAAATTATGGTGGAAAATATACATTGCCATAAGACTAAGATATGAATTACAACATCCACCGTTAATGCTCAAGACAAGAAGCAAAAAAATTAACATTAAAATGTCTTAAGAGTAACATTGTAAATACCCAGGACATTAGATTGAATTCCCATGACAACAGATAACATGCCTAACACAACACATTGAATGCCTAACACAACATATTAAATACCTACGACAACATGCTATTTGTCTACGACAACATATTGAATGCCTAGGACAACCTGTTGATACCCACCACAAGATATCAAATGCCTACGACAACGTATTGATACCCACCACAACATATTGAATGCCTACGACAAGACATTAAATACCTGCCACAACATATTAAATGCCAACGACTACATATTTAATGCCTACCACAACATATTAAATGTCTACAGCAACATATTGAATACCTTGGAAAAATATGGTAATTGCTTAGGACAACATATCGAATGCCTAGCACAACATTTTTATTACCTACAACAACATATTGAATACCTACTACAACATAATAAAAGCCTACCACAATAAATTTAATGCCTACCACAACATATAACATGCCTACGACAACATATTGAATGTCTACCACGACATATTACATGCCTACGATTCATATTGAATGCCTACCACAACATATTAAATGCCTACGACAGCATAGTGAATGCTTACCACAACATTTTAAATACCTACGACAACATATTGAATGCCTACCACAACATATTAAATGCCTACGACAGCATAGTGAATGCTTACCACAACATTTTAAATACCTACGGCAACATATTGAATGCCTACTACAACATATTAAATGCCTATCAAAACATATTAATGCCTACCACAACATATTGAATGACTAGGACAACATATTGAATGCCTAGGGCAACATATTGAATGTCTACGACAACATATTTAATGCCTACCACAACATCTTGAATGCCTAGCACAACATATTAAGTGCCTTCGACAACATATTGAATGCTTTGCACAAAATTTTGTATGCCTATGACGACATATCGAATCTCTACCACGATATATTAAATGCCTAAGACAATATATTAAATGCCTACCACAACATATCAAATGTCCAGAAAAACACCGGAAATGTATTAAACAATATGTTAAATGTATATCACAACTTGTTAATACTCATGACAACATGGTATTAGACCACTTGAGTCAGTCATGGCTTTCCATACTTCTTGGTACAACAGACGTCGTAGTCAAATTTGAACGACTGACTAGGAAAGACAAACGTATTATTTAACAAATTTAAAATACACCCGTACATACATATGAAACAACATATTGATGGTAATTAGGTGATGTTAATGAGAGTTACCTGCATGTTGCCGGCAAAAGCTGATGAGACAACTTATTCTGAGTCAACGAGGCTTTGATACGATATCGTGATCTGCATCTCTGTCCGAATTCATGGTTAACAGGACCTTAGGCAGATTAGATAAGTCGGGGTGGTAATTGGACAGCAATTGCAGTAAATGTCCGCAAAAGAGCTGATTATTAATTTATTAAAACTCTTCAGTGAAATAGCATACAATACAAATCGCCAAAATTTAATATGAATGGAGTAGCCGGTTGGTTAGAAAGCCTGTATTCTGTGCTCATGAAAACATGAACCCTTGAGCTTAACCTAACGATAGTCAATCATCGCCAATCATGGATGGTTGAGAAAATCAAACAAGAAAATGCTAGAAATTGACTTCTGGTTGATTTCAAATATAAAAGCCCGGACCTGCAGGTGTAAGCATTTAATGTTGAGGTAGTATGTTTTCAGCTGAAAGCCATATTGCAAATACTACATTATTTTCGAGGTCTGTGATGTCAAATTCAAAATACAATACCGGTGCCCATTGCACCATCAGGTGTGCGTGACTTTCATGATGCCGATTGTAAGAACACCCAGTCAGCGTATGACCTTTTCAAGTGTGACTCAACAGATACAAGTACTGTGTGAATCGCACTTTGTCACTTCGATTGCAAGGGAAAATAAGTCTACATCAAAGCAGAGTGATTACGAACAAGATTTACAATAATTGAAATGTTGATCATGATGTATTAAGGTAGTATGCGCCTCGAAAGTAAAATACTTAAACTTTTGCTCAACCTTTCCTCAAGGAATCGTTCAACCATTCTCTTCTGAAACCAAGGATAAAATCCTGGGAGCAAAATTTGTTACTTGAGAAACAAATTACCCAAGATTTACCGATACTTGAAATTAAAATGGCCGCCTTCCCTGAGTTTACTCTATGAAAAAAATAATATTTTTGACTTTCGAAAAACTAAGACGATGAAACTTTTTCTTATACCAAGAGCTCTAAAATGGGTCCCCACAAGTTGTAGATTAGGAAAGAATTGTAAAAATTTGAGAGTCCGAATGTCTCCGAGGCGCATTCTACCTCAAAAGGAAACTCAATTATCATTGTAGGCAGATCTGAAGATCGTTTGCGGGTCATGTTTTGTACGAAGACGGTTAACTCGACTGAGATCAAACATGAGAAGGTTAAGCAGTGGCCGGTCTACATGCAGCTCTCGTTCAACAGTATCGACTGTTTCCACTTTGAGGAAGACGTCAGTGTCAACGACAAGAGACAGAGCACAAAAAATGTCAATGTTATGAGACGTCATTAAGGAGCTGCAGACGAACTATGGCAGGCAAGCTCACCAAGAAGATGTTTTTTTCATTAATTTCATTATATTTCCTGTGAATTGTAATACGCTACGGTTTTTCCCAGATTTCAAATTTGATTTAAGTTTCTCTCACTGAGTGATTTGCAGAGAATACAGTTGATACAAACAACACCATTGGAACTTATTTGCATTTGGCCTAGTTGGATGGTGAAGTGATGTCAATTTAATCTGCAAATTTAAGTTCATGTGCTTTTCTTTTAAACTTGTTTTATGATTAATTTGTAATTTAAGAATATTCAGCTAAAGGGCACCTAACACTTTTGAGAAATTTGAAAAATACGGAGACCCAATTACCCCAATTTAGTTCCAATCGTGTTAAACGTGTTCTGGCGTTCGCGTTTGTCTAACACTGTAAAAGAAGTAAAATTTGTTTTATCAAGCGAAAATTGTTGACTTGTATAACAAGGCAATGAGGATTGGTATTTCTCACTTCAACAAAACCCTTGAACTGGATTACCTATGAGGACGTTTGAGTTGACAATTAGGCCTATTGAGAATATTTACTCTTGTTCCAAAGTTTCGTAAAATCTGAGTCAGTAAAAAGGTCGATATATGTAAACTAAGCTTGATGTATCATCTAACTTAGAATCTCTGCATCCCACGTTTGATGTACATCTGTAGCCTTGTGTTGCATCATTGGTCTTGTATTGAAAGTCAAGTACTAGTCACAGATCGATTACTTTAACATGTTTCTTATAGAACAATCCACTGGAGAAATCAAAGTGCAAGCCAGTTGTAGCCAACGAATAATCGAATTCCCAGTCAAACCCCCTAAGCCTCAACATTTATAATTTACAGACAAAGCCTCCACATTGATAATTTACAGAGTTTCTCCATTTTTTCAATCAAGTTAAGACGGACAGACTCCCAGGTATTTTCCGGCCAGGATATCCTGAAACATCGCCTAGGGCTCGCCCAGAGGCCTACTACCATTCCATGTGCGTGACACCAATAAACTCTTCGCCGGGTCCTGTCAACATGTCACATTGTTCAATCCAACCAACACAGCAAATATAAATCTATCTCCCCCTTAAAGGCCGTTCGCACACCCAAAATATTTTGACCAGGGTGCACGTACACGATCTGGGACCGTTGAGCTATTTCCATCGCAGTCCCTATTTTAAAGCCGTTTGCAAACCAGTGCTTGGAATTTCCTTTTCCTTGTCATATTATTTTAGTAAGTTCATGTACTTATATCATCTGTCAATGCTCGATCCAACAAGGTATTTCCATCATAGACACAACTTCTACAAAATTCTACACAAGCTAGCGGAATATAAGCCATTGAAAATTCCAATCGATATTAAACTGTGAATTAGCATTGTTAATAGTGCGCCGTCGGTTTTCGCTACTATATACTGTTGCCAAAAGATAACTCATATTGCGCAACTTGAGACGAACATTTCGGATAAGATACCTTTTAAATAAGTGGTAACGACATCGTGAAATTTATTAGCCTACAGATATACTGAAAATTCTATTTAAGATGTTTCAGTTGCAATAGAATCATTTCAAGATGACATAATTTCTCTCTCTCTCTCTCTCTCTCTCTCTCTTTTGTTAGCCCCATGTAAAGTCATTGATGGCAACCCGCGGTTTCAACTTAGGGCTAAGTCTGATTTACATTATTGCAGGAGACACGCATGCGACATGATCGACAATTGTTTCTTGTTTGACAATTCTTCATTTATGTTCAATTATTGGGGGTACAGGTTTGTCAATACCAGCGAATTTTTTGGCCATCATCCTGTTAGATTGTTTCTGTTAATATATCCGATTATCCTGAGTAATGAGGCCCCAAATGTTTCCTACATCTACACATTACCTGGCATTACCATAACTATAAAGTAACAGCAATAATGTACCCTCACCCGGCCAATAATGGACTCAGGCAAACTTTGCACTCCATGATGTTCTCGGCTTCGCCTCGTACATTATGTCGTGCAAAGTGGGCTTTCGTCCATTATGGGCCGGGAGGGAGTACATAATTGCGTAAGTAGTCTATCGTTCGCGGCAGTATGATTCATAAACCCGATAATTACCATTCTACCTGATAAATTGATTGATGCAAATAAAAACGTTGCGTACATACTAATACGATGATAACACATCGGATCTGTTGGAGAAAACCGCAAAATTTCCCTCGGGAATGACAAGACTCTCTGAAAGAACGAAAAGATCACTAAAACAGTCTCGTAAAGGTTTTCCAAGTTCATTAACGAGTGGAAAGGGAGTTTGTTGCGGTCTCTGTAAAACGTGCATAAATAGTATCTAAACGCTCCAATGTCTTTAACAGATTAAAATCGGTACATTAGTACATTTTTGGAAAACAAAATATAAAGACTTGAGAAAAGTATGAGTGATCGGAAATGGCAAGATGTTACGGTAGGTCTTAAATTCTCATCTGCCGTTTTGATCAATTGTCCAATTGACATCTTAGAATGTCATTCGTCGACTACCTTGCCCTTTGCCTTTATGTAGTTCAGACTGAATGTAATTCCATAGTCCCTTGAAGACGTGCGCTCCAAGCAGTTCCTAATTAACGTTCTTCTGCCCTCTCCATAAGCCATGCTAGGGGCGAAGGTATCGCTGGGGAGGTAATACACGTCACGTCTCTCTAGTGTAAAACCATGTAACACCTTTTGGCGGATACGTAAGATTTTGTTTAATGATGTTTTTCTGATATATTATAGGACAGAGTGACCTATTCTCAGTTTGCTCTTAAAATGCACATCATGTATAGTCAGAGCTGGAGTAGATCGTTAAACTTGCATTTTACATGGGACAACGCAGATCATATGTGTTTAATAGTTTGGATAACGTATGATATTTTACGTATGAATAAATATTCGGCGCAGCGGCTACGTAGAACTATGTAGCCTCGCCTCACCACGTGCGCCTGTGATTGTGGTCGTCTGCCTGCATACGGGTGTATTGGTGGCACTCGGGAAATTTCGGATATTTTACTACAATAAACAATAGAAGTAAGAGAATTGTTCACAATAATACACCTGTGCCTTAGCAATATAGGTGATTGAAATCATGACAGCTATTTCAAGCTTTGTCTGTTAGAAGTGCTGAAACAAAATAATGAGCATTTCATTTGTGTTAAGCATTTTCTCTCACCCGCGGTTGCTCTAGAAAGTGATACTGCCAGTCTCCTGCAATAGGAAAGAAGGATTGGTTTCAGGTTGGTGGCGTCATTACATCAAAGCCTTGCTAAAAGCATCTTTCTGAAACCTAGTATGTGCTTTGGCCGTCGTTATTAAAATTATCCTTATTACAAAGCTTTGTGAAGAAAACTATAACAAATTTCGTCAATTTATATACAGCGAATTTCTTATTATGATAGTATTTCTTTTGAAGGTATGTTGAATATATTAGACGTAGATCCTTGTTAGTGTTTTTAGGGCATGCTATTCAAAAGAGATTTTTATGTGTATACATACATTTTTCCATACTTTGTTATTAAGTATGTGCAACCTGTGAAAAAGTATCTGTTATGCATCGATTACAAATGTTGTGCTATTTTTAAGAAATAGTTTCCCCTGAAGGTTTTCCTAATTCACTTACAGTCTGGTACAGTGTAAGTTTAAACATACCCGACACCTCGATTGTTGTTGTGTATCATGATATAATATTATATAAAATTAACATGATTTGAACACTTTTTCAATTGTTTTGAACTCAAAGAATTTCATTGTAACCTACTGGAGTGCAAGCTGACATTGATATTTACAATCTACATTTAATGCAAGTAAGTTTTACAGTTTGATGGATATGAGTGTTGAGCTTTGAATAAGACAACTGGTATTTTGTAGACTGGAAGATCCGTCGATCGAGGGCGCTTCCTCGAGCGACGGATCTTTCATTCTTGGTATCTTGTGGCATTCGTAATTACATAAACAATAATTATGGAGAGGGAAGCATTACATTGCATACATTACATTACATCACATTACATACATGATTTAGCTATTATATTTTACAGATATACCTCATCATCTTTTCTGTGTCATTTGATTATTATTCGATGATGGTAATTCATGTATGGAGAAATGTTCATACTATTATTACATGTATACGTATTTCAGAGTAATTGTGCTTTTTCTTTTATCTTCTTTTAAATATCTCATCATTTTTTCAAGGGCTGTGTAATTTATAAAGCAGATTTCCATATGCTTGTGGGTGGAGTTTACTTTTCATTGTAAATCTCATTTTCATTGTAATTCCCACCAATGAAATTCAGAAACAAATATCGATTGTTGGGTCTTGTCACACTATGAACATCAAACAATGCAACAGTAATCTTTTGACATATTATACCAGTGCATTGTTGGTCAAATTACAACCATCTTATTTGTCGAGACATAATAATATTGTATTCATAATTTCACAATAAGTTAGCGAAACAAAAAATCGTTTTTCAACGTTTCAGGTAAGAATTTCAATATACTGTTATTATGAAAAAGTGATAAACCACCAGAGCAATGGGTATATCACTCCATATATCCACAAGCTATTGCTTGTGCTCATATTTTAAGAACTGGTCAAATCGTGTGGTACACCGGTCACTTGGGTTGTTTATTACATAAATAAACCATCACATAGACATATACATAATATATTTCCCGGTTAGAAATTGCGACTTTTCATTTGCTAGCACTAGTTGTCACACTAGTTGTATACATTCAGTTTGTAGTCAGCAATGATGTGTACTACACATTCCCCATTCACCAGATTAAAATGTCTTGAAGGAGAACCATGTGTATTCAAGTTAAGAACACTAACAGTACAAATAATTTTCTCAGTAGATGATGACAGACCATTTTGTTGCTCATACATAAACATTTCACTCAGGATTACTTGGGGACCGTCTCAGATTGTTGCATAGGTTCAAAAGCGAAATTCTTTTATGTACGGGGAGGGGCTTTGACCTCTAGTCAATTAGTAAACTTAACTTTCGCACTTTTATTCTGATATCACAATTTCTCTTTACATTGTGTGTAAAAACAAGCAACAAAATAGAGTCAATAACTTTTTGTTTACATTTGGTTAAATAAGGCAGGCCAGAGTGCTTGTATACACAATATTTAATAGAGCCTATGGACCTTACCTTGTAATACATGTGTTCATAATGTCAAATGCATTTGAACACATTTTGATGCACTATTTATCAAAGTACATAATGGTTGGGAACTGTTGCAATGGACACACACATCATGCAGCCTGGTCTATCAAAATCAGTCACTGTGATACAATCTACCATACGAAAGTATACCTTCAAGTTCTAACCAGATTAAAAACATCAAACCAAGGACTTCACTGACAAACAATGAAAGTGTACAGACAAACAATTCCATAAATATAGAATATGACGATGTAAATTAACAAAAACCCAGCAAACCAAATTTCAAAGCAATTTCAGCATTGTTTTCAAAACAAAATTGACATATTTACATCCACAAATGTACGATTTTGTCATTAATAGCCTGACATTTGCTAGATTAAGCAGTCAAATTTACTATACAAATGACATTTTTGTTTGTGTGTATGTGATCCTGCAAACTTGTTAATGAAAAAGCTGAGTGTTCACAAGATCTGTAAACCACAACTTCTTGCAGACTCACCATACGGCTACTTCCGTGCAACACTTTTTGTACAATGTGGTATGTTAGCTGCCATGATTGGTAAAATACCGTCAATGTCAGTGGGCTCACATTTATTTCGATGTGGCAGGCCTGTGGTTACAGAGTTTTAGCAATTTGCAGGATTGCCCCCCTTTTTTTTACCTCATTTGCATATTTTTGACACTGACAGTTCATTTGAACAAATTCACATCTCCACCCCTTGGTGCACCTGTACACCAAATACTAAGATGGTAGGTGCTGCGGTTTAGGAGTTTTTGAAGTGGACAGACATACATCTACACATACTAATATACATACATACATACACTTACATACATACAGACGCCGCCAACTTACCATTTAAGCTCTCTTTGGTATATACACTATACCAAATGTGAGCTAAAAATCATTTTCTCCGAAATTACTTATTGGATTGCTTTGAAACTCAGATGGCATGATCCTAAGGTTGACCTTTGTCAGATTTATTCAAAGTGTGGTGAACTTTTCATATTTGTATTTTTGGTTGCAAAATCATCTTCTCTGAAACCACCTGTCTGTTTTCTTTGAAACTTGATATGCATGTTTCTAGGCACAACCTTAGTACCATATCAGGTCTCTTTGGTATATATACATCTACCAAATGTGAGCTAAAAACTGCACACTCGTACCAACAAATTTACAGTGTTTCCAACTCAATGTGTCATGCTTTTGTGTTTAATCTGAAACGCAATTTACCGACAGTAACATTGTATCCTAAACTTTTCATTCATTATAAAGATACAAAGTATCATTTCTTAAAATTTGCTGTCTGTCTGCTTTGACCTCACACACACACTTCACTCTCACTGTGTGTTCACAAAAACAGCACTAAATACTGCAGTCTTCATAAGGCACATAATTCTCAGCCAAAAAATATCAAAACAGAACCCCATATATCACACATCAACATTATGCAGTTTTGCACTTTTATTGATGGGGAGGAGTTTTGATCTAAACGAGGGAATTTTGTTTCTTGAACTTATGTGTCAATTTGAGATGGTCCCTTACTTACATCACCGCACTACCTCACACACTGATTGTAAACAGACAGAGATATAATGTTTCATGAGAAAATAACAACATTTAATAATCAATATTTTTACAACATCGATGAATTCATCCATCAGGTATGATCAAGAAATCAAGATATTCTGGATGACAAGAAAATATCAAAAGGTTTAATACTTTCCTTGCAGTATTAATAATTATACATATTTGGGGATAAGTGATGTTAGCGGATTAATATTTGAGGATGTGCGGTTGTAGTTTGGTTGGAGGGTAGTGATTTCATTGTGATACGGTGCAAGGCATGGTTAGCGGTGAGTTTCCTTCTGCAGAGATAAATGTGATGCAATAAACTATGTGCTGGCCGAGTGAGGGCGTCCTGCTGAAGATGATTAGAATGTGATGTGGTGGTCACTGTGAATGGCTTCATGGTTAGTCTTCTGCTACTGTTAGCATAAAGTTGAAAACCGGAACGGAAGAAAGAAAGAAAAACATGTTAGAACATTAATGATACTTTTATGTTACAACTTCTTCATCAACACTCCAAAGCTCAGGTATCAACCTTATTGAATTACATGGGTCATTGTTATTTCAAAGTCATTATCTGAACTAGACTGACCAATTGTACAGCATTACACAGAGTCATCACAAACTGTTTTCAATAATACTGTTACCTTCGAATATTGAGTACATGTATTACAATCCATATTTTCTTCACATTATAAATAAATGTCACAGATTTAACCCCTCTCGTAGTCTCTGATGTGTATATCTACATGTATATTGGCAAAGACTCTTTGAAGTGTGCATGAGCACTGAATACTTGACACTAAGAGTTCACATTCACTATCAGAGACACTGAATGGCCCTTGCTCTGCTTAACTTGCCAACTTCTGTTCCTATAATTGGCATGGTGCAATGTCAAAAACAGACCTATCTGTTACATGCCATAGTGTTTGTGCTATATTACTCTGTGAACGGAAATTCTACTAGCATTGTCAAGGAGTACTAAGCTAAATGGAATTGGTATACAAGCTGATGGATAATGGGAGATCTGGTACCATGCACTCACTGCTCCTAAACAGGGTTGAATGATAGCTGTTCTTATAAGAAAGTTGTTAACATACAGTAACTCACTGATTGAAAATCTGAACCTTGATATTGCCCTAAACTGGAGAAACAGAAGTCATTATTATTTCCCTACGCTAAAGAAAGCTGTGACGGTAGCTATTATTTATATCTAGGAGTGCCCAGCATTCACGTTTTCCTACTCTTGAGAAAGTGAAAAGCGGTTAGTTTGCCCTTTCCTTGAATCTATGGCTATCTGGAATGAATGGAAGGGATGCTGACCTAGCTTGTACCTGTATTCATTCTTGGAATGTTTCACAACGACAAAATGAAACAATATGTGATAAATCTGATTTATATTTTGGCTCGGTGATAGCATGAGTGTTCATTGGTGTAAATTGTATGTACAAATGTTCATAAGCAGTTGTTACATGTATGTGTAGTGATGGATGAAGCTTGCATGGGAAGTGACGATGCCATGGCTGGTATTCAGGTAAGTGTACAGGGAGGGTAGGCACAATTAACTGAATTCCTTGAGTGTAGATATAACTGTACAATAGTTCTAACTAGCAGCTTCTTCAGTGTTTTCTGCTGCCGGTTCTCCCTCAGTTTCTGCCGCTGGTTCCTCAGCCTGATCTGTTTCACCCTCTTTTTGACCCTCACCTTCATCCCCCTCTCCCTCTTTTTGATCCCCATCCTCCGCTTTTGTCTCTTCCGTTGCTGCCTCCCCCTCTCCCCCGGCTGGTTTTTCTTCACCTTCTTCCGTTTCCCCCTCTTGTTTTTCTGTTTTAGCTGCGCCTTCCGCATCCTGTAAAATTTCAGGTTCAGTTTCTTCATTAATGTTGTCTAGATGTTTGTACATGTTTGTGATTATAACAACTTACAATACACAGGATACATAAAGTTAGGAAAAAATAATCATAAAATTGTGTGGATAAGAATACTATGCGAACTAAATCTTTTGCTTTTGTTACGTGTGTTATCTAATATATATGTGTGTGTGTGTGGATAGCATCAGATATATACATATAATCCTTCATGTTCAGTGTACTATGACAAGAGTATCAGAGCTATAAATCTATGGCTGGCTTTTTTTTCAATCAGTTACAGATATTTTACACAACTCAGAATACATACTTCAGAAATGCAAGCCATATAACAGTTTGAAAAGACAAAATCTCTCATCGATACAATTCATTTGTGACTCAAAAGCATACCAGGTGAAATCTGTGTTCTTGACGTTAATTCAAATATAAATATACATTCAACTCCAAGGGCAAAAATAAACATGTTTTAGTGAAATCAACTACAATTTTCTTTCTTGTAAATCAGTGACATGAATTATTATATCAAACACAATGGAATAAATGCCAGTGTGTTGTCATTGCCTTCATTGGACACACTGATGCACCATCAAAAGCCAAACATATGACTAAATCAGATACATTTTTGGTCAATAGGTCTACCAGTATGGACCAGACAAATTCTTACAGATGAGGGCAATACTACACACTTCAAAAACAAATATTTCTGGAAGCTGCAACAGTCACTATCATGGTACTGGTAGTGAAATAGTTGAATATCATGAAATTGACCAATAACTCTGCACAATACGAGACAAAAGTCGATGACACTGAGGACATTGACCTCTTCTTGCAAGTTTTCCTTACCTCTTTCTTTTCAGCCGGTTCATCACCTTCTGCTACTGGTGCCAAATTTGGTGCTCCCGGCAGATTGGATTTTTCCTTCAATGTAGCTTCTTCTTCAGCTTTTCTTTGTTCCTCTCTCGCCTTTGAGCCATAACAAGAGAAAAGGAGAAAATGGTTTTGTAAGTCTGAGTTTTCAGTAACCACAGCTGGTCAAACCTGTGACCTTGATGAAACACTGGCAATGGCATAAAAAGTCTGTAAGGTGCGTCAAGTTATCTATCTTACATGAAACTGCACACCTGTAGCCCTGGTAAAGTTTTACTTTTAAATGGCGGTAATAGCAGCACTACAGAAGTGAAAAAAATCATGTAACATGATAGCTTGAATGTGACTTCTCAGACTGTAAAATTACAGTTTATTATTATGTTCTTGTATTGCACTTTGAAAAAGATGGAGCAAGAAAGATTTTCAGAAGTGAAAATGAAAACTGACAGGAATATACGTTACTTGCTAACTCTGTTGCTTAGGGGTACTTTGAATATTTATATACCAAAGAGCATACAGTCAGTAACTCCAGCTTGCATTGTCAAGAATGATAAATATTCATTGAGTGACCTGGAGTTCTTGTCAATTCCGAGATGATTAAACCTAGAATTTTGAATGGACAACGGTACAACAAAAGCACATGCACAAATGCTCACAGAAATATAGGTATTTTCATAGGCATTTGTACACATGGGTTTGCTTGTACTGTCAGTACGTGATCTCTTGGATGTACTGAGTCTGTAGAACATATGGCATCCTTCTTATTCCAGAGTAGAACCACTTATATTTGACATATACCAAAACTTATACACTTTGCACATGTAAGTGATAATACTACACACAGTCCCTCAACTGCTCATAAAATATGTATCACAAGCATTCTGCTTTTACAAAATAAACACTAAAAAATTTTACGGCAGTGGAAGGAACTATATTAACTGCTTGCAAAATATACTTACAAGTCTCTCGGCTTCTTCCTCCTTGGCTATCCTCTCTGCTTCCTCTTTCATTTTCTCTTGACGTTCCTTTTCTTTTTCAGCTTCTTCCCTCTCTTCTACAAGTCTCTGTGCCTCTGCAGCTTTCTAACATAACAAGTTAAAAACAATGGCTGAACAATCAGTTTAGCAAGCATGACAATCATTACTCTGATTAGTTGAAAGACTGAAAATGATTCAAATCTTTATTGACAACACTGATTTAACCCTTTCACCGCCATGGTTTGGCCCAAGCCCATTGTCGTCAATGGTGAGTGTGGACCTGTTTACAGGGAATCGGGGTGAACAGGTTAAAATTTGGTGATATGGCATTACAAGGATTGTCAGCATACCTAAGGGTACAAACTGTGCACCTTCTCTTGCTGACTTATTTTGATACTCATATGCAGCTGTATTCCTTTAATTTCTACACAAGTCAGGCTAAAAAAACTGACAATATGTTTTAACAATGTTTAAAACCTACAGATACATTGATGATCTGTTGAGCTTGGATAATCCAGTCATATCATATCACCTTGATCATATTTACCCTGATGAGCTAGAGATTAAAGAAACGAGAGCCATGAACTCAGCTTCATACAGTATCTGGATCTGTTGCTTATACGAGTGGGCTACCTACTAAGCTGTACAACAAGACACACGATTTTGATTTGGAAGTCATAAATCATCCTTTCTTGTCAAGTAATATTCAGGATGGTCCAATATTGTAAACAATTAATATATCATTGAACTGCTAATATTTAACCTCAAATCACAGTCCCTCACTTAGCTGTGATATCGCAGCGGTACTTGTGGCGTATATCGAACGCGCTCGGGTCATTGGGGTCATCGCCACAGTCCCGCTGCGAGCCAACGCATAGGCTTCGTTGGCAGTTTACTACGAGACCGACCGGTATCGTAGATTTAGCTCGCAAAATAATAAAATAGATAAAGCATGCAATAAATAAAATTATACCTACTGTATCACTGACTATCTGAGACTCATCTTCTACTCCTGCTAACGAGCCCGACCGTGACAACATGTATTTTTGACCATTTTTCGGTGAGTCGTCGATAGTTCCTGCTTGACTTTGAACTTTTGACCTCCAACGTATCAGTGCGTTGTACGCGTGATTGAGCAAACATCGTAGAAAACCGTCGACAGCAAACGGGAAAATGGTCGAAAATACGTGTTCTTATCTTCAAGAAAGTTAGCAGGCGTACAGAATGAGTCTCAGATAGTCAATGATAAAGATGATACAAGATTATTTATTCAAAGGCTAATATAGTTCATTATTTTGCAAGCTAAATCTACGACACCGGTCGGTCTCGTCGTAAACTGCCAACGAAGCCTATGGGTTGGCTCGCAGCGGGACTGTGGCGATGACCCCAATGACCCGAGCGCGTTCGATATACGCCACAAGTACCGCTGCGATATATCACAGCTATCCCTCACTGTACTCGCATTGATGTGATTAATATTAGAACAGTGCTGATGTCACTATTAATCCATCACTTATATTTAGGTCACATTTTGTGGAGATTTAATCTAAAAAATAGCTAAATGAGCAATCTATGGGTACACATATAAAGTTGAATTTCACACTGTAAATTACCAAAAGCAATGATAAGACACAACTGACAGTATATTATGGTTTATCAGCAAACATGAACCCCCCAAAATAACAATACATCTACACTTGGCGCACCAGTTATTGGAACACTAAATTAGGTAATTACCCAGCAACTTGGCTGTGTACTTTGCTATTTGACCTGGCGTTTACCTAAACAAGAGTCTGTTTTATTGTCTGAAGACTGATAAGATATCCACCACACTCAGCAGGCAGCTCCATAACTGAGTAAACTGATATACCTGCACTGCAAAAAACATTTTTGACTGGCAGCTGCATGTAGTTGATGGGAGAGTTTTGAAGGGCCGGAATAAAATGTTGTAAAGTGTAAAACATGATTTGCCGCTGTCATTTTGTGTCCTGTTTTTGTATATATGCATGTTATTACCAGTTTTTTAATCACAATTACATACCGGTACATTGAAGAAACACTGACTGTCAGAGCAACCATCCAATCATATGATAAAAATGGACTGTTCCATCAACGTCGGTGGTGGGCTCATGGAAGGTGGTAAATTTGACGAGTTTTGTACACTCTAGATTTACAAGGGATGCTGCGATGTTTCAATTCCAAATAACATACAGAGGCAAAACCTGTCAGGTTCAGGCCCAGGACACAAAATGAGTACAATAGATTGTGTTACATCATAATATTTATTCCCCCTTTTCACAATTTTCCCATGAACTAGATGCCAGTTGAAAATGGGTTGTTCCAGTGTAGGCATATCAGTTTACTCAGTGGGAGCTGCCTGCTGAGTTTGGTGGATATCTTATCAGTCTTCAGACGATAAAAACAGACTTTTGTTTAGGTAAATGCCAGGTCAAATTGCAAAGTGCTCAGCTAAGTTGCTGGGTAATTACCTAATTTGGTATTCCGATTACTCGTGCCCTCGCTGTAAGCCCATGTACTGTATCTCTACAGCTATCATACAGTAGTATTTCACAGATTTCAAGTCATTTGATTAAAATCAGAATAAAACTTAATGTACCTAGAAGATGACACTTGCTGCTGTACCACACACTATCACTATCAGGTCAAACCAGTTAAAGCACTACATGTTGTATGTCATAGGTATCCGAGTAATGAACATCACATTTACGTAAGTTTTAATAATCTTCAAATGGTGGTCTGTTACAATACATTACATGTATCAAGGGATATGTTATGCTGTGTGACTTTGAACCAATTCGAATGGCCATGACCTTGAAGGCAAAGAGTGAATGACTCAAGAAACTGTATGACAGTTTTTGCAACAAGTCTTACCTGTTTGTGGTATTCTTCATTATCTTGAGATTTATGAAGCCACTGCGCAATGTATTCAATTGGGTCTAAGGGTCTTTTCTCTGCTACCTCAGCTAGCGCTTGAGTAAGGCAGTTTCCAAGATGTTTTTTCAAGTATTCCGGGTCCATATTGACAAAATACTACAAACAAATATTGGAGAGAACATCTTATAGAAACATTGATAATATGAAAAGCTAATTATAGCTTTCAACATTACATGTATCCGAGGATGCAAAAGTAAGGTGATATTAGTATTAAGTTACGTGAATTTGTGTTTAAAAAAAAACATTGCCTAAAACACATTTTACAACACATCAGGTAGAATGATATACAAGAGACAATGCTACCTCCATGGGTTTACAAATTCACGTCTGACATGTGTTTAAACACACTCCCTCTACAAATTGTCACCTGGTACAGTACTCGGGAAGTTTAGCATGAAATGGGCATGTAATAAATGCAGGTTATTCACTGGTTACACAAGAAAAACATATGAGTACGGATTAGGGGAGAACCATTTGATTTCTGGGGGGGGGGGTATGGAGGAAGAGGGTATGGGAGCAAATTTTTTTTTCCTGTCAGAGTGACAGCAATTTTTTTTTTCTACTGTCAGACCTGCATCAATTTTTTTTTCCAAATGGAGTAGCAGTGCAATTTTTTTTTTATTGGTCATCAAGTTTGTAATGTGTTGTATATAAGGGAGCCGTCATTATTGACGGCCTGAAACTCCGAAATTTCGAGTGACCCTTCCCCCTTCACCAACCATGATGAATTTGAGTAACCTCCCTCTATAACTCTGAAATTTTGACCATTCTGACCATTCCCCACTTAGAAAAGCAACAGTAAAGACCTTTCAAATCTTGATGTACCCTGCTAGACTATCATCAGTTATCTCATGATGGCTCAAAAAAGGTGAACACATCAAAATGAAATTCAAAGTCACAATAAAATAAAAATATAAAAGATCACGCAGTATCTAACCATATAGTATATTGTTTAATTTGGATGGATATTATGACAGGGTTTTCACTAGGATATCTGACGGGGCAGAATTTGAAAGTACAGGGGGAGAACATGAGAGAGGCTTAGGGGGAAGTGTCACAGGGGCTTTCCCCTATCTTACATGGAATTTTTTAAGATATTGATGTGTGCAATGGTGCAGTCTGGTGCAATCTGAGAGTTTTTTTAATTTGTTTACTAAGTGAAACTATTAGAATACCCCAAGGGGGGAGAGCACGAGAGGGGGGTTCCCCCTCTCGTATTGGAAATTTTGAGAAATTGATGTGTTTAATGGTGCAATCTGAGAGGAGTTTCAGTTTATTTTGCACTCGGTAAAACTGTTTGAAAATGACATTGAACACTGATATATTTTACATTTTTGCATGATCAGTTTTTGAGTCACAATATTCAACAACCAAACAATGACAATACAATTTGTGAAAAACAGTTCTGTTTGCCAGAGACTGAAGACAAATGAATATACAGGAACGGAAAATCTGTGACCTTCTTGTGTCATTTCTCCAGCTGCCAGCTTCTAATGAAAAGCCTGAATATGGTATGTTTGCGATCCGGTGTTTGTGGTCAGAAAAACAAGGCTCACACATTGTATTTCATCATATTTGTTGTTCCTCAATTTTTCATTGTCAAGGTACATCTTTCTAACAAATTCATATTGACAAAATAATATTGGTTTTAACACTAGTTTATTGACTCCTGTCTTGTGTTTTAAATTTTCACAATTTACAGAAGTCAAATAGTCCCCTTTAGATAGTGCCTATGCCATTGAGATATGGCAACAGAAATCCTGAAATATGATTTCTTGGGTCAGAAAATGGAAGGAAAACATTGAGTGTACTGAGGTGTAAAGTAGACCTATGTAGTGCATGCTTATATCATAAGTGCTGGGAAAAGAAACATAAGAATTGCTTGTGGTAAAACATTTGCGCCGCCTATGGCGGCGCGCCGGCAAAGAATACATGAGAATAAGGTTTCCAAATTTTGCTTATTTTTGGTGCATTGTGACAATTTTTTTTCTCTTCTGTCTGTTATGACAATTTTTTTTTCTCAGGCCATGACAGGATCAATTTTTTTTTTCTTCTCTCTCACCTGGTGACAAATTTTTTTTTCTCAAAATCCTCCATACCCCCCCCCCCAGAAATCAAATGGTTCTCCCCTTAAACCATTCAACACTAACCCATTCTGTGTTTAATATTCACGACTTCAACCGGTCTGCTTGTGACAATGCTACATAACAATTTCAACATGGAAGTTGAGGACTGTCAGTATGGAAGTACTAATTCATCTATATTCGCTGATTTCACACCATTTTAATACAGTACTAGGGTCAAGTATTGACCTTCTATCTTACTATACGATTACAGCATTAGAAATTACTGCCAGAAAAACTCACTTTACTTCGATACTCTACATATACGGTACTTGGTAGGTACAGATACTCGGTAGATAACAAGGTGTGCACAGACCAGAGCAGTACACTGTAAAACTGTATGTCTGGAGGTCGAGGTGAGCATGAACTGCATTCTGCTGCTATTTTGAATCATGATGATAATTTTTCAATTAAATTTTGACGATCAAGATAATGGGATTATACTGAGGAATTCGCCTACGAAAATTTAAAATACAGTTAGCAAGTAGTATCACGATATTGACTCAAGGTGTATTATATCTCAAAAATGTACAACATGTGTGAACTCACCTCTGTAGTTTAGGCCGCTAGACTGACGTCGCGTTGCTATGTCTCAATGTTTTGGTGTATAATCTCGTCTTTTCCCGTACAATATCGCGAGAACGACTGTCGGTGAAAATGTGAAGTCGACTTTTCAATATTTGGTAGGAAATGTGTTAAAGACGGCATAAGTTTCAACAAAAATAAATAAATAAGTGAATATAAAATATATATTGAATGTATAGAGCTCTTTTAACCAAAACGTTATTGCATCGTCAGCGTGACCTTGTGACCTTTTGCTTGAGAGATAAAACAACTAACAAACAAATTATCATGGCTGCTTTTGATAGCCGTTTCCTATAAACATTTCATTCAACAACCGAAAACATCCATATCTGGCCGTTTATTCACAGTAAGTGTACTTTATTATCTTCCTTTTCTCCTTGATACACAAATTAACCATTTATCCATATTGTTATGTGGCTGGCTCCGTGCGTTCTTGTCGTCTATATAGCTGACCTTGTATCCGACAAGGGGTTCCAGTCCACAGTTACGAGTGTAGTGATACATAGCGGCCGCCGCGTAGTATGCATAGAATATTATTCTATGCATATTACGCGGCGGCCGCTATGTATCTAAACACTCGTAATTGTGTTCCAGTCCACGGCACTAGTCACTTCGATCCTTGAACATTTTCGACCCCAGTCACCCGTCCCTGGTCACTGCACCTCGACCTTGCCATCCAAGTCGCTTCGACCTCCTTTCCATACGTTTCCTTCAAGGCTTCAGTCAAACAAACTAGTATCATTATCTCGTATGCACGTCGCCAGTATTGTACGTTGCTCATATAGCTACAAAATTGTAGCGCTACGGTGAGGCGGTCGGTGAGGTTTGGTTTATGCGACCTGGCTCACCAGAAGCCGTACAATGCCGATAGCCCACTCGGCTGAAGCTAGCAGCCAAACCTAGCAGCCAAAACTATGGTGTGGAAGCTAGCAGCCAAAACTTTGAAGCCACTTTCCTCCTATATTTTGAAGTCAAGTGGACATCATTCTAACATACAAGGTTCTTTATACATGTATCAACACAAACACATCATTTACTAATTAATTTCTTTGCATAAATTATCTCCATTCTAATTAGCACCTGGTATCCCAGCTAGCCTATGGCTATACAGCACAATGCATTGTCTGCTGGAATGAAAGAAAGAGTGTGCACCCATTACACCTAGCACGTCTTACACATATACATCCATACTAACAAACTACACTTATCTCATTTCTTAATTAATTTCTTTGCATAAATTATCTCCATTCTAATTAGCATCTATATGCTAGCCTATGGCTATCAAGCACAACTCATTGTCTGCTGCAATGAAAGAAAGAGTGTGCTCCCATTTCACCTAGCATGTCTTACACATATACATCCACATTAACAAAGCACACTTGTCTCATTTCTTAATTAATTTCTTTGCATAAATTATCTCTGCTTTAATTATCACCTACCGGTATATGCTAGCCTATGGCCATACAGCAGAATATAGTGTGTGCCTGAATGAAAGAAAGAGTGTGCATCCATTTAACCTAGCAAGTCTTACACATATACATCCATACTAAAAAATTACACTTGTCTCATTTTTTAACTAATTTCTTTGCATAAATTATCTCCAATTAATTAACATATATATGCCAACCTATGGCTATACAGCACAATGCATTGTCTGCTGGAATGAAAGAAAGAGTGTACATCCATTACACCTAGCATGTCTTACACATATACATCCATACTAACAAACTACACTTATCTCATTTCTTAATTAATTTCTTTGCATAAATTATCTCCATTCTAATTAGCATCTATATGCTAGCCTGTGACTATAAAGCACAATGCATGGTCTGCTGGAATGAAAGAAAGAGTGTGCATCCATTACACCTAGCATGTCTTACTCATATACATCCATACTAACAAACTACACTTATCTCATTTCTTAATTAATTTCTTTGCATAAATTATCTCAGCTTTAATTATCACCTATATGCTAACCTATGGCCATGGAGCAGAATATAGTGTCTGCCTGAATAAAAAAAAAGAGTGTGCACACATTCCACCTAGCATGTCTTACACATATACATCCATACTAACAAACTACACTTATCTCATTTCTTAATTAATTTCTTTGCATAAATTATCTCCAATTAATTAACATATATATGCCAACCTATGGCTATACAGCACAATGCATTGTCTGCTGGAATGAAAGAAAGAGTGTGCATCCATTACACCTAGCACGTCTTACACATATACATCCATACTAACAAACTACACTTGTCTCATTTCTTAATTAATTTCTTTGCATAAATTATCTCTGCTTTAGTTATTACCTATATGCTAACCTATGGCCATAGAGCAGAATATAGTGTCTGCCTGAATAAAAGAAAGAGTGTGCATCCATTTCACCTAGCATGTCTTACTCATATACATCCATACTAACAAACTTCACTGCTCTCATTTCTTAATTAATTTCTTTGCATAAATTATCTCCAATTAATTAACATATATATGCCAACCTATGGCTATACAGCACAATGCATTGTCTGCTGGAATGAAAGAAAGAGTGTGCATCCATTACACCTAGCATGTCTTACTCATATACATCCATACTAACTACACTTATCTCATTTCTTAATTAATTTGTTTGCATAAATTATCTCAGCTTTAATTATCACCTATATGCTAACCTATGGCGATGGAGCAGAATATAGTGTCTGCCTGAATAAAAGTAAGAGTGTGCATTCATTTCACCTAGCATGTCTTACTCATATACATCCATACTAACAAACTTCACTGCTCTCATTTCTTAATTAATTTCTTTGCATAAATTATCTCCAATTAATCAACATATATATGCTAACCTATGGCCATAGAGCAGAATTTAGTGTCTGCCTGAATGAAAGAAAGAGTGTGCATCCATTACACCTAGCATGTCTTACACATATACATCCATACTAACAAACTACACTTGTCTCATTTCTTAATTAATTTCTTTGCATAAATTATCTCCATTCTAATTAGCATCTATATGCTACCCTATGGCTTAAGCACAATGCATTGTCTCCTGGAATGAAAGAAAGAGTGTGCATCCATTTCACCTAGCATGTCTTACACATATACATCCATACTAACAAACTACACTTATCTCATTTCTTAATTAATTTCTTTGCATAAATTATCTCTGCTTTAATTATCACCTATATGCTAGCCTATGGCCATACAGCAGAATATAGTGTCTGCCTGAATGAAAGAAAGAGTGTGCATCCATTTAACCTAGCATGTCTTACACATATACATCCATACTAAAAAATTACACTTGTCTCATTTCTTAACTAATTTCTTTGCATAAATTATCTCAGCTTTAATTATCACCTATATGCTAGCCTATGGCCATAGACCAGAATGCATTGTCTCCAGGAGTCAAAGAAAGAGTGTGCATCCATTACACCTAGCATGTCTTACACATATACATCCATACTAACAAACTACACTTGTCTCATTTCTTAATTAATTTCTTTGCATAAATTATCTCAGCTTTAATTATCACCTATATGCTAACCTATGGCCATAGAGCAGAATATAGTGTCTGCCTGAATAAAAGAAAGAGTGTGCATCCATTTCACCTAGCATGTCTTACTCATATACATCCATACTAACAAACTTCACTGCTCTCATTTCTTAATTAATGTCTTTGCATAAATTATCTCCAATTAATCAACATATATATGCTAACCTATGGCCATAGAGCAGAATTTAGTGTCTGCCTGAATGAAAGAAAGAGTGTGCATCCATTACACCTAGCATGTCTTACACATATACATCCATACTAACAAACTACACTTGTCTCATTTCTTAATTAATTTCTTTGCATAAATTATCTCCATTCTAATTAGCATCTATATGCTAGCCTATGGCTATAAAGCACAATGCATTGTCTCCTGGAATGAAAGAAAGAGTGTGCATCCATTTCACCTAGCATGTCTTACACATATACATCCATATTAACAAACCACACTTGTCTCATTTCTTAATTAATTTCTTTGCATAAATTATCTCCAATTAATTAACATATATATGCTAACCTATGGCCATAGAGCAGAATATAGTGTCTGCCTGAATGAAAGAAAGAGTGTGCACCCATTACACCTGGCATGTCTTACACATATACATCTATACTAACAAACTACACTTGTCTCATTTCTTAATTTATTTCTTTGCATAAATTATCTCAGCTTTAATTATACCTATATGCTAGCCTATGGCCATAAACCAGAATGCTTTGTCTCCTGGAGTCAATGAAAGAGTGTGCATCCATTTCACCTAGCATGTCTTACACATACACATCCATACCAACAAACTACACTTGTCTCATTTCTTAATTATTTCTTTGCATAAATTATCTCACATTAATTAACATATATATGCCAACCTATGACTATACAGCAGAATATAGTGTCTGCCTGAATGAAAGAAAGAGTGTGCATCCATTACACCTAGCATGTCTTACACATACACATCCATACTAACAAACTACACTTGTCTCATTTCTTAATTAATTTCTTTGCATAAATTATCTCACATTAATTAACATATATATGCCAACCTATGGCTATACAGCAGAATATAGTGTCTGCCTGAATGAAAGAAAGAGTGTGCACCCATTACACCTAGCATGTCTTACACATACACATCCATACTAACAAACTACACTTCTCTCATTTCTTAATTTATTTCTTTGCATAAATTATCTCACATTAATTAACATATATATGCCAACCTATGGCTATACAGCAGAATATAGTGTCTGCCTGAATGAAAAAAGAGTGTGCATCCATTTCACCTAGCATGTCTTACACATATACATCCATACTAACAAACTTAACTGCTCTCATTTCGTAATGAATTTCTTTGCATAAATTATCTCCAATTAATTAACATATATATGCTAACCTATGACCCTACAGCAGAATAAAGTGTCTGTTTGAATGAAAGAAAGAGTGCGCATGCATTTCACCTAGCAGGTCTTACTCATACACATCCATAGTAACAAACTGCATTTGTCTCATTTCTTAATTAATTTCTTTGCATAAATTATGTCTCGTTTAATTATCAGCTATGTGCTGGCCTATGGCCATAAACAAGAATAGTGTCTGCCTGAATGAAAGAAAGAGTGTGCATCCATTTCAACTAGCATGTCTTACTCATATACATCCATACTAAGAAACTACACTTGTCACATTTCTGACAGAATGTAGTGTCTGGTGGAATGAAGAAAGAGTGTGCACACATTACATCTAGCATGTCTTACACATATACATCCATACTAACAAACTACACTTATCTCATTTCTTAATTAATTTCTTTGCATAAATTATTTCCAATTAATGAACATATATATACTAAGCTATGACAATACAGCAGAATATGGTGTCTGCCTGAATGTGAGACAAAGTGTGCATCCATTTCACCGAGCATGTCTTACTCATATACATCCATACTAATAAACTACACTTGTCTCATTTCTTAAATAATTCCTTTCATTCCAGTAGACCATGCATTCACTTCTATAGCAATTAGCCAGCATGCACATGCTCATAATAATAGAGATAATTTATGCAAAGAAATTAATTAAGAAATGAGATAAGTGTATTTGTTAGTATGGATGTATATGTGTAAGACATGCTAGGTGTAATGGGAGCACACTCTTTCTTTCATTGCAGCAGACAATGCGTTGTGCTTGATAGCCATAGGCTAGCATATAGATGCTTATTAGAATGGAGATAATTTATGCAAAGAAATTAATTAAGAAATGAGATAAGTGTAGTTTGTTAGTATGGATGTACCGGTATAAGACTAAAGTGTAAGACATGCTATGTGGAATGGGAGCACACTCTTTCTTTCATTGCAGCAGACAATGCGTTGTGCTTGATAGCCATAGGCTAGCATATACATGCTTATTAGAATGGAGATAATTTATGCAAAGAAATTAATTAAGAAATGAGATAAGTGTAGTTTGTTAGTATGGATGTACCGGTATAAGTGTAAGACATGCTAGGTGTAATGGGTGCACACTCTTTCTTTCATCCAGCAGACCATGCATTGTGCTTTATAGTCACAGGCTAGCATATAAATGCTAATTAGAATGGAGATAATTTATGCAAAGAAATTAATTAAGAAATGAGATAAGTGTAGTTTGTTAGTATGGATGTATATGTGTAAGACATGCTAGGTGTAATGGATGCACACTCTTTCTTTCATTCCAGCAGACAATGGTCTGTGCTTCATAGCCATAGGCTAGCATATAGATGCTAATTAGAATGGAGATAATTTATGCAAAGAAATTAATTAAGAAATGCGATAAGTGTAGTTTGTTAGTATGGATGCATAAGGGTAAGACGTGCTAGGTGTAATGGGTGCACACTCTTTCTTTCATTGCAGCAGACAATGCGTTGTGCTTTATAGCCATAGGCTAGCATATAGATGCTAATTAGAATGGAGATAATTTATGCAAAGAAATTAATTAAGAAATGAGATAAGTGTAGTTTGTTAGTATGGATGTACCGGTATAAGTGTAAGACATGCTAGGTGTAATGGGTGCACACTCTTTCTTTCATTCAGCAGACCATGCATTGTGCTTTATAGTCACAGGCTAGCATATAAATGCTAATTAGAATGGAGATAATTTATGCAAAGAAATTAATTAAGAAATGAGATAAGTGTAGTTTGTTAGTATGGATGTATATGTGTAAGACATGCTAGGTGTAATGGATGCACACTCTTTCTTTCATTCCAGCAGACAATGCGTCGTGCTTGATAGCCACAGGCTAGCATATAGATGCTAATTAGAATGGAGGTAATTTATGCAAAGAAATTAATTCAGAAATGAGATAAGTGTAGTTTGTTAGTATGGATGTATATGTGTAAGACGTGCTCGGTGTAATGGATGCACACTCTTTCTTTCATTCCAGCAGACCATGCATTGTGCTTTATAGCCATAGGCTAGCATATAGATGCTAATTAGAATGGAGATAATTTATGCAAAGAAATTAATTAAGAAATGAGATAAGTGTAGTTTGTTAGTATGGATGTATATGTGTAAGACATGCTAGGTGTAATGGGTGCACACTCTTTCTTTCATTCCAGCAGACAATGCGTTGTGCTTTATAGCCATAGGCTAGCATATAGATGCTAATTAGAATGGAGATAATTTATGCAAAGAAATTAATTAAGAAATGAGATAAGTGTAGTTTGTTAGTATGGATGTATATGTGTAAGACATGCTAGGTGTAATGGGTGCACACTCTTTCTTTCATTGCAGCAGACAATGCGTCGTGCTTGATAGCCATAGGCTAGCATATAGATGCTTATTAGAATGGAGATAATTTATGCAAAGAAATTAATTAAGAAATGAGATAAGTGTAGTTTGTTAGTATGGATGTATAAGTGTAAGACATGCTAGGTGTAATGGGTGCACACTCTTTCTTTCATTCCAGCAGACCATGCATTGTGCTTTATAGCCATAGGCTAGCATATAGATGCTAATTAGAATGGAGATAATTTATGCAAAGAAATTAATTAAGAAATGAGATAAGTGTAGTTTGTTAGTATGGATGTATATGTGTAAGACATGCTAGGTGTAATGGGTGCACACTCTTTCTTTCATTACAGCAGACCATGCATTGTGCTTTTAATAGCCATAGGCTAGTATATTGATGCTAATTAGAATGGAGATAATTTATGCAAAGAAATTAATTAAGAAATGAGATAAGTGTAGTTTGTTAGTATGGATGTATATATGTAAGACATGCTAGGTGTAATGGGTGCACACTCTTTCTTTCATTCCAGCAGACAATGCATTGTGCTTTATAGCCATAGGTTAGCTGGGATACCAGGTGCTAATTAGAATGGAGATAATTTATGCAAAGAAATTAATTAGTAAATGATGTGTTTGTGTTGATACATGTACAAAGAACCTTGTACGTTTCATTGATGTCAAAATGACTTCAAAATATAGGAGGAAAGTGACTTGCAAGTTTTGGCTGCTAGCTTCCACACCATAGTTTTGGCTGCTGGGTTTTGGCTGCTAGCTTCAGCCGAGTCGATAGCCCTGTAGAGTTCCAAATAAGCGCGTCGCACTGGGCGAGGCGTGTTGATGTGAAATGCTACATATTTACTGCATTTGGTCGTACCGATTTATCATTACTGAAGACTAAACACTATACTATGGATGACCAGAAATCTACTATGTGACATAAGGAAGAAAAGAAAACTCTGGCGTAGATATTCATCAATGAGAGACCAACAAAGTTATTCAAACTACAAGATCAACAAAAGAAAGTTATCAGAGAAGTAAAGAAGGCGAAGATAGTTTATGAAAAAAACCTTGTCCAGCATGTAAAGGAAAATCAAAAGCTTTCTTTGCGTACGCTCGCTCCAAGCAAAGGTCAAGGGAAACTATAGGCCCACTGATTGATAAAGACAACAAAATCCACTCTACAGCTGAATCAATGGTTGATGTCCTGAACACTTTCTTCGTCTTCGTTTCACTAATGAAGACACTTCACATATGCCTGAATCAATAATAATGTTCAACGGTGAGGATCAAGACAGACTTGTGAAAATTAATGTTACTGAAGATGATGTTGCAAAGAAATTGTCACAGCTTCATCCAAGCAAAGCACCTGGACCAGATAAAGTGTCTCCAAGAATTTTAATTACAGTTGCTCAGCAAATTACCAAACCACTAACTCTGCTTTTCAATCATTCACTTTCAACTGGTGAAGTTCCAAAGGACTGGCGAGAGCAAATGTTACACCTGTCTTTAAAAAAGGAAAAAAGTCTGATGCTGGCAACTACAGACCTATCAGCTTAACTTCAATTTGTGGTAAAATTCTTGAGTCAATCATCAGGGATAAACTTGTTCAGCATCTGGAACAAAATAAATTGATCAGCAACTCGCAGCACGGTTTTCGCCAAGGGAAATCATGTATGTCAAATTTATTGGAATTCTTAGATGACATTACCCGAATGCTGATGATGGAGTACCAGTGGATGTTATTTACTTAGACTTTGCCAAAGCTTTTGACAAGGTACCACATGGGAGGCTTATAAATAAACTACGTTGTCATGGCATCAATGGTTCTGTACTAAAGTGGATACAGGGATGGCTTGCAGAGAGACAGCAACGAGTAGTAATCAACGGCAACGCGTCTGAGTGGAAGGATGTCACAAGTGGTGTGCCTCAAGGCTCTGTATTGGGTCCTGTGCTTTTCCTGATATTCATAAACGACATTGATTGTGGAATACATTCATCAATAAAGAAATTTGCGGATGATACAAAGTTATACCGGCCAATATATGACGACTCTGATGCTGAAGAATTACAGCGTGATCTTGATAAGCTGTGAACCTGGTCGCAGAACTGGCAAATGAGTTTTAATATCTCTAAATGTTCATCTATGCACATTGGCTACAATAACCCTTCCCATACATATACATGAATAATATTCCACTCAAGCATTCCAGTGAAGAAAAGGACCTTGGTGTTATCATCCACTCAAATCTAAAGCCATCACAACAGTGTATTCAAGCTGCAAAGAAAGCAAACAGCATGTTGGGGCTAATCAAGAGAACAATGACACTGAAATCTAAAGATATTATGTTGCACTTATACAAACATCTCGTTAGGCCACGGTTAGAGTACTCCATCCAAGCATGGTCCCCCTGGCTTCAAAAAGACATTGCAAACCTAGAAAAAATACAGTGTCGTGCTACTAAGATGATCCCAGAATTGCGCAACGTGAGCTATCAACAGAGACTAAACCAGTTAGGCTTGA
The DNA here is from genome assembly GCF_041260155.1 of Ptychodera flava. Classification (NCBI taxonomy): domain Eukaryota; kingdom Metazoa; phylum Hemichordata; class Enteropneusta; family Ptychoderidae; genus Ptychodera; species Ptychodera flava. The sequence goes on along the minus strand of NC_091949.1, from coordinate 10,099,760 downwards.
CGACACTAGAAGAGAGACGAACCAGAGGCGATATGATAGAGACTTTCAAGATTATGAACAACTATGACAGTATCAATTATCACTTAAACCAGCCACCTCATCAGTAACACGTGGACACAACTACAAGCTCAGCAAACCAACTGTCAAGCTAGACACCAGGAAATATTTCTTTGTATCCAGGATTGTAGATAATGGAATAGCCTGCCTGCCACCGTTGTTAATGCCAAGTCAGTGAACGCTTTTAAACATCAATACGACCGTCTGCACAAAGGTCCTACAGGGATGTCATTATCCAGACCGGATATCTAATCCCTCAACTGAACTGAACTGAACTGAACTGAACTACACTAACCTTGCCGTTTATTGGGTTTGGAATTTGTTCAAATATGTTGATCGCGTTCCGAAAACATTTCTTGGAGCCGCCATTACCAATTTCCAGTAATGGTGGCTCTCAGAAACATGGTTGCCCCACGCTCAACTTTTTGACCGCCTCACCGTAGTGCTACAATTTTGCAGCTTTTGCTCATACTGCTTTGCAGGGATTCCAAAGCCGGTAACACTTGGAACGCGCAGGATCGCACTGTTAGGTGTTACGTTTTAGGCCTTAGGACAGATGCATTGAGTGTATGTGCAGTTATGGAAATGGTGTGGTGTACACAGGCAATTGTCACCGAATAAGCTGAGGCGCTAGGCCAAGATGCTTGGATTTTGCGTATCGAAACGGTTACGGTTGAATAGGGTTTTGCAGGAAGCAGATTTTGTCATAATTTCTCCATCCCAGCCAAGTCGCATAACTTTAACGAGAAAAGTATTACCACAATACCAGATTGAAGAGGACACCGCGACATTGCACTTTTATATGATATCCGATATTTACGGCTACTAGACTCTACAATATCGAACTTAGATTGAACGATGGGGTGGTGAAATCTTTACTTGGCTAGAACGGTGAGGTTGTGAAATCTCCGATATATATCGGATATTTACTTGCGATTTGACAGACTCTAGTATCGTCTAGTATCGATGCTAGAGTCAGTCCCTGGAAGTCGGGTTTGGCCAGAACGGTAGGGTTGTGAAATCTCCGATATATATCGGATATTTACTTGCGATTTGACAGACTCTAGTATCGTCTATTATCGATGCTAGAGTCAGTCCCTGGAAGTCGGGCTTGGCCAGAACTCTGAGGTTGTGAAATCTCCGATATATATCGGATATTTACTTGCGATTTGACGGACTCTATAATCGTGTAGTATCGATGATAGAGTCAGTCCCTGGAAGTCGGGCTTGGCCAGAACGGTGAGGTTGTGAAATCTCCGATATATATCGGATATTTACTTGCGATTTGACGGACTCTAGTATCGTCTAGTATCGATGCCAAAGTCAGTCCTTGGAAGTCGGGCTTGGCCAGAACGGTGAGGTTGTGAAATCTCCGATATATATCGGATATTTACTTGCGATTTGACGGACTCTAGTATCGTCTAGTATCGATGCCAGAGTCAGTCCCTGGAAGTCAGGCTTGGCCAGAACGGTGAGGTTGTGAAATCTCCGATATATATCGGATATTTACTGCGATTTGACAGACTCTAGTATCGTCTAGTATCGATGCTAGAGTCAGTCCCTGGAAGTCGGGCTTGGCCAGAACGGTGAGGTTGTGAAATCTCCGATATATATCGGATATTTACTTGCGATTTGACAGACTCTAGTATCGTCTAGTATCGATGCTAGAGTCAGTCCCTGGAAGTCGGGCTTGGCCAGAACGGTGAGGTTGTGAAATCTCCGATATATATCGGATATTTACTTGCGATTTGACAGACTCTAGTATCGTCTAGTATCGATGCCAGAGTCAGTCCCTGGAAGTCGGGCTTGGCCAGAACGGTGAGGTTGTGAAATCTCCGATATATATCGGATATTTACTTGCGATTTGACAGACTCTAGTATCATCTAGTATCGATGCTAGAGTCAGTCCTGGAAGTCGGGCTTGGCCAGAACTCTGAGGTTGTGAAATCTCCGATATATATCGGATATTTACTTGCGATTTGACAGACTCTAGTATCGTCTAGTATCGATGCTAGAGTCAGTCCCTGGAAGTCGGGCTTGGCCAGAACGGTGAGGTTGTGAAATCTCCGATATATATCGGATATTTACTTGCCATTTGACGGACTCTAGTATCGTCTAGTATCGATGCCAAAGTCAGTCCTTGGAAGTCGGGCTTGGCCAGAACGGTGAGGTTGTGAAATCTCCGATATATATCGGATATTTACTTGCGATTTGACGGACTCTAGTATCGTCTAGTATCGATGCCAGAGTCAGTCCCTGGAAGTCAGGCTTGGCCAGAACGGTGAGGTTGTGAAATCTCCGATATATATCGGATATTTACTGCGATTTGACAGACTCTAGTATCGTCTAGTATCGATGCTAGAGTCAGTCCCTGGAAGTCGGGCTTGGCCAGAACGGTGAGGTTGTGAAATCTCCGATATATATCGGATATTTACTTGCGATTTGACAGACTCTAGTATCGTCTAGTATCGATGCTAGAGTCAGTCCCTGGAAGTCGGGCTTGGCCAGAACTCTGAGGTTGTGAAATCTCCGATATATATCGGATATTTACTTGCGATTTGACAGACTCTAGTATCGTCTAGTATCGATGCTAGAGTCAGTCCTGGAAGTCGGGCTTGGCCAGAACGGTGAGGTTGTGAAATCTCCGATATATATCGGATATTTACTTGCGATTTGACAGACTCTAGTATCGTCTAGTATCGATGCTAGAGTCAGTCCCTGGAAGTCGGGCTTGGCCAGAACTCTGAGGTTGTGAAATCTCCGATATATATCGGATATTTACTTGCGATTTGACAGACTCTAGTATCGTCTAGTATCGATGCTAGAGTCAGTCCCTGGAAGTCGGGCTTGGCCAGAACGGTGAGGTTGTGAAATCTCCGATATATATCGGATATTTACTTGCGATTTGACAGACTCTAGTATCGTCTAGTATCGATGCTAGAGTCAGTCCCTGGAAGTCGGGCTTGGCCAGAACTCTGAGTTTGTGAAATCTCCGATATATATCGGATATTTACTTGCGATTTGACAGACTCTAGTATCGTCTAGTATCGATGCTAGAGTCAGTCCCTGGAAGTCGGGCTTGGCCAGAACGGTGAGGTTGTGAAATCTCCGATATATATCGGATATTTACTTGCGATTTGACAGACTCTAGTATCGTCTAGTATCGATGCCAGAGTCAGTCCCTGGAAGTCGGGCTTGGCCAGAACGGTGAGGTTGTGAAATCTCCGATATATATCGGATATTTACTTGCGATTTGACAGACTCTAGTATCGTCTAGTATCGATGCCAGAGTCAGTCCCTGGAAGTCGGGCTTGGCCAGAACGGTGAGGTTGTGAAATCTCCGATATATATCGGATATTTACTTGCGATTTGACAGACTCTAGTATCGTCTAGTATCGATGCTAGAGTCAGTCCCTGGAAGTCGGGCTTGGCCAGAACTCTGAGGTTGTGAAACCTCCGATATATATCGGATATTTACTTGCCATTTGACAAACTCTAGTATCGTCTAGTATCGATGCTAGAGTCAGACCTCGGAAGTCGGGCTTGGCCAGAACGGTGAGGTTGTGAAATCTCCGATATATATCGGATATTTACTTGCGATTTTACAGACTCAAATATATTGATATATTGATATTAGAGTCTCCATATCGCCGATAAATATCGGGTAAATATCGGAGATTTCACAGATCTGGCGTGCCGAGGTACAAGGCAAGTATTCTAGTATCGTCTAGTATCGATATTAGAGTCCCCAAATCGCCGATAAATATCGGGTAAATATCGGAGATTTCACAGATCCGGCGTGCCGGGGCACGAGGCAAGTCATTCTAGTATCGTCTAGTATCGATATTAGAGTCCCCAAATCGCCGATAAATATCGGGTAAATATCGGAGATTTCACAGATCCGGTGTGCCGAGGTACAAGGCTAGTCATCATAGTATCGTCTAGTATCGTTATTAAAGTCCCCAACGGCTTCCCATGGAACGACGGCATTTCATTCTAGTATCGTCTAGTATCGATACTAGTCCCGAAAACGTCGATATGTCAAACTTCGATACTAGATTGTAAATATCCGATATTTAAAATTGTGCAAAGTCGCGCCTTCGTGAGATTGAAAAGACCAGACAACCCCTCTCTCCACACACACACACACACACACACACCAGCAATAAGAGGGTGTGAATTGCTTGGTTCGAATCGGGGCAGGGGTCGAAGTGACAGAAAGTAGGCGATTGGTCATTACTCCCACGCACACAGGGACTCAGGTTGTCCATTGTAGTATTACTGTACACTGAACTCCCCAAGGGTCTGTGCCCACACAAGGTAAATTACTGCTTTTGTGGGGGTTACCGTGGATTAAGACTATTCTATGCTATGAGGATAACAACTCAACTGCCACTAATATTTGTCCTGCAGTGCTGCGGATAACAGATTGACTGGTGCTGTTCATCCTACAGAAAAAACCCTAGCCTACCATGTGGGTCTCTTCTAACCCTAACTATAGTGTATGCATAAGGGGAGCAGGTCACTTCAAACCCTCTCCATTTTGACACAAGTACTTGAAGTAGTTCACACCATCTTGTCAGTCCCACTTATTACTGCCTGTTGCTGCTCCTCAGAATATTAACCTATCAGTCACTGTAATCAGTCGAAATTTAAATACCACATCGCTCCTTTTTATAACAAAAAAAATATGAGTCAAAGTCTCTAGATGTTCATGATTTGTGAATCAGTCAAGCTGATCAGATGTACCATCACTTCATGTATGCAGTAGTGCTATTATGATAGTGCCATATAGTTGTGATCATGCGCAGTCTCTCCATGCATGCAAAAGGGAAGTGCCTACTCAACTATGGAAACTATGTTCTATCAATTTGTCCTGTCAAATGGTGGAAGGTTGCGACAATGCTCAATGTGCATTTACATTTACCTTCATCCCAACTAACATACATATGGGAAGATAGTTTTGACTGAAAGGTTGAAAACTCTTTTGTTGTCACTGTATATGTATCAATTAATTAAATAATAACACATGAGAGCGAGGGCAAGATCAAGATTTATTGCCTGCCCAAGGGATGGTGGTCATGATCGAAATACTGATGATGCCCGAGCCGTAGGCGAGGGCATCATCAGTATTTCGATCATGACCACCAGCCCGAGGGCAGGCAAAAAATCGTGATCTTGCCCAAGCTCTCATGTGTTATTATTTTTATTACACCGAACAAGCAAACATGCAAAGAAACAAAAACACAAAGACTTCTTCGAGTACAGTTCGCCTTCTGAGTCCGAACCTCAGCGTAAAAGTTTGCCGATCTCCTCGGTGGCGTATCCAAATTTGTTGCTTGTATAGTCGCTGAACACAGAAATTGCATTCCTTGTTGCCATTTTCGTTCGTTTGCTGTTTACCTGCATCAAAATATCGTCTAACTGTGCCGGTGACAGCTCTGCATGACGTTTCGCAGCCATAAGTTGCCAACTGCAAAGTACAACAAGCGAACGACAATTTGTTTTGCGCAGAAAGGATGCGCAGTAAGTAAAATGACGTCATCCATGTAATATCAAATGCAGAGGGCATCATCAAGTTCGCAGAGGGCATCATCACATTCGCAGAGGGCATCATCACGTTCTTTTACATGTCACGTGAGTCGTGTTTAACCAATGGCAGTGCACGTTGAATGAGTGAGGTGTAATAACAAAAAATAAGGGCGTAGATACTTTTGGAATCTGAGATACCTTACAGTTATTTTTCATCAATTTTGTTGGAAAGGTTACACAGAAAAAAATCCTTGTTTGTAACTTGCAAACAGCAGTCAGTGAATTAGTTATCAAACCAAAACATTACTATCCAGGTATGTATTTTATGCACTTGTACAGTAAAGGGGTTGAGATGGCTCCAGTGCCATGCGTTGAAACCATTTTTGCATCAGGGGGTTCTTGTAGTACGGTAAATATTCATTTTGCATTGAATTGATCGTTGTCAAGAGTCAGGAAATATTTTGGGGAATAAGTTAGTGCATAGACCCTCGAGAAACGAGGTCTATGGTTAGTGTCGGTTCTATTATTGGTATTTATCAGAATGATAGGCTGCCCCTTGGCAGTCAATCACTGTCGTAGCCAAGACCACAATATTTGTAACATTGTAATGACATGACTTAAATCCTACATGTATTAGCAAAAAAATCTGGTTTCTATGCGATTTGACTTTTGTATAAGGACTCTTTTTCCCAGCTGTAAGATGCTAGCAGGGAGGGGGCTTTCTCTGAGTCAGAGCTTACATATATATCTGCTTTATCATGATGCTACTCAAAAATATTTTGGTACTCCTTTCCTTTCAGAGAATACAGTGGTTTTTCACAATGGGAGTTTATGTATACCGGTATGTACATGTAATCACACAAATAAAGTCAAATATCTAGTAGTGCTGTGGCATTTCAAATGCAGCGGAAGCGTTGTTTCTACGACAGATACTGCTTTTCACTCACAAGTTATAAGTATTGGGTCTTTTTGAAATACCATGGTTTAAACATCACAACGCACATGTAGGTGAAGAACAGCAGCTTTGTTGTGTATTTACATGTATTTGTTTACTTTCAAGTTTCAAATGTACATATAGTTCAGGAACACTCCAAAACTGATGACTTTTATAATGCATATCTCAACGTTTATAGCTGTATAGTGTATAAAATGGCTACTATTTTAGGGTAAACATCTGTAGGGTGGAGCGATATGAGCATGGGTACAGTATACATACATGATTTAGGAAACATATTTCTTCTTTCATATATGCAATATTTTCATTTGTCATAGTTGCAGCAAGTAGTGATGTACTCATGCATTTGCTTATGACTTTTTCAGTTTGTTAGAGTTATGAATATGCGATGATAATTGTTTCATTAAATTTTGACGATTATTAATTACAAAAATCAAACTTACTTTCTGTGAAAATCAAGCTAACCTGAAGGGGAAAACAAGTTTGTTTTGTGTAAGTTAGGCAAAAGTAATTGCTAGTAGGTAGGCAATACTGTAAATTTCCGAGGGGAGAAAGCAGTGATAGATTGTCAGTGTGATGAGTTTTGTCCCCATTCAAATTTGTAATTGTGGCCCTACATTCTTACCGTCAATGAAAAGTAGCAGTCAACTTAAACACTTTGACCAGGAGTGCTCTGTATACAAAATTTATACATGTACATGTGATACAAGTACATGTATGTGTGTGGCTACAGGAGCAATTAGAGTCATTTAGCCAGAATGGCTGTTCAGGATTTTAATATCTTAAAGTACTTTACACCTTTGTTGCCAGTGTGTTAGTTGTATTTAACACTGATAGTTTGTAAAATGTGTGAAACTAGCAATTAGCAGAAAGTAAAATGACCCCAGTTTCGGATTGTAGGCGAATAAAAAAATCTAGCCCTGCCACTAGGGGGCGCTGTTCTAGATCCTGGCTTTGATTGAAAGTAAAGACTAATTGAAACATTTAACGCTTGCTTTAATTCAGGGGAATTAACGAACAGCCAGAAACTTGGTTTAGTTTCTTTGCTCTATAAAAAGGGAGATAAGGCAGACTTAAACAATTGGAGACCGATAAGTCTCCTCAATGTAGACTATAAGATTCTTGCAAAAGTAATTGCTAATAGGGTGCGGAAGGTAATTGGCAAAATATGTAGCCCAGATCAATGTGGATACATCCCCGGGCGGGAGATAGGTGATAATATTGTCTTTACTAGAGATATTATTGAATACGCTAATTTTACTGATAAACCTCTATTGTCATAAGTCTTGACCAAACAAAAGCTTTTGACAGGTTAAACAGAGACTTCCTTTTTCAAGTCCTTGACAAATTCAACTTTGGCACTGACTTTATCAAGTGGATAAAAATTCTTTATAATAATACTACATGCAAAATTAAGTGTAATGGCTTTCTTTCTCGCAGTATTCAACTTCAGAAGGGTGTGAGACAAGGGTGCCCCTTATCACCGTTACTGTATATCATGGCAGCAGAAGTGCTAGCCGAAAATATTCGTAAAGATGACAGCATATCAGGATTCATACTACCAGACAAACAAGAGGAAAAAATTAAGAGTTTTGCAGATGATACGACTCTTTACTTGTGAAATTTGAAAAGCATTACTCAGTCATTGAAAATGTTTAACAAATATGAAAAAGCAACAGGTGCAAAGCTGAACAAAAAGAAATCCAAAGGTTTATGGGCTGGGAGTTTTAAAAACCGCACTGATTCAGTGGAAGGGATCGATTTCTCAAACAAGGTTTTACAGATCTTGGGAGTGGGTTTGGAAACAGTAACACATCTAGAGAAAACTGGAAAACAGTGATGGAAAAATTTACGAATTGCCTTAAGATCTGGAATACTAGAAATCTGTCGTTTAAAGGCAGAGCAATAGTAGCTAATATGCTGGCTGCATCAAAATTATGGTACCTGGCATCATTTGATCACGTACCTAAGGAAATTATTAATGAAGCAAATAGTAAATTATGGAAATTTATTTGGAGAGGTAAACGAGAAGTTATAAAAAGGGGTATTTTCATTCAAAGATATGATGACTGTGGCAAAAAAGTTGTCGACATTGAAGAAAAAATTAATGCACTCCAATTAAAGTGGCTTATGAAACTATTTGAGAAAAATCCAGATAAGGGGACCCCTAAATGGGCCAGCTTATCAAAATATTTCATAGCGAGTTATGACAATAAACTTAATAGTGATTATCACTACCTGCATCTCAATTTCAAAGTCAACAACAAACGAACCCCAATGGTGTATGGGGATATGTTAAATACCTGGAAGTCACTTAGACTTACAAGAGTGAATCTGCCAACATCAAAACAGAATCTTCTTAGAGAAGTTCTGTGGTATAACGACAATATTAAGAATGAAGGAAGTGTCCTCTTTTATGACAAATGGTCAAAGAGTGGAATTTTAAGGCTTAGGGACATCTGGAATGATGACAGAAATGACTGGCTTCAACAATGGGAAATAATTGCAAAAATTAGAGGAGGTACAAATAGACATGTGCAAGAGGAAATCAAAACAGAGTATGAAACACTCCTCAATGCTATTCCAGATTCCTGGAAACAAATCATTTCTTCAAACATCCAAATGAAGAAAACTATGATATCTTAGACTTAGAGAATTATGGTCTGACAAAAAGTGAGGTCAAAACCAAGTCACTTTATTGGAAATTAGTTGATAAGAAATGGCATGCAGTCAGAGGTCAGATTGGTCAAAAATGGGCTGAGAATCTAAGTCTTACTGACAGTTACAAAGCTACTCTATTCAGCCGTCTTAATTCAACAGAATTGTCAGCAATTCAGTAAATGATTTAAATTGGAAGATTTTCCATCGAGGCCTAGTCACAGGAAGCTTGGCCAAAACTTTCAATTTAAGTGATGGGAAATGCCATATTTGTGGCCAAGAAGAAACACTGGAACACATCTTATTTGAGTGTAAATATGTTAAAGAAATCTGGCAGAAATGTATTTCTTTCTTTGTCAGAAACCACAACTTTGATAATAATATCAATATCAAAAGATTAGCAATTGCAGGAATCGAAAATGATAATAATGCAACATCTGACATTATTTACTGTATTACTTCCTTTGTAAAATATACAGTTTGGAATATTCGAAATTCGGTTACTCTTGATGGGATTAAAGTTTCCCTTCAATCCTATGTCATGCAATTGAAATGTCATCTCTCCTCATGGATGAATACATTGTATTTCATTTATAAGATGATGAACAAAACTGAGGATTTATCACAAAGTTTTCAAGCCTTGTAAGACTGGAAGGAGAAGAATGCATCCTGATGCATTCATATGATGATCTTTGTAATCAAACAGCTAATTATTTTGTTTTTCACACAAGACGCATTGTAATTTTAACGCATTCACAGTTATGTAGATTTGTTTTATTTGTGACTATGTTGAAAAAATTTATCTTTTTCAAAAAAAAAAAAAAAGAAGTAAAGACTCTTGCTATACTGAAGAGAGAGTATGACAAGGTGCCACCATATGCAGCCATTGCCAATCATCCCTTTTGTTCACCTATTACCTATTAATTTATGTTCATCATTCTTAGAAAAATGCCAAATTTATCATCATTTGGTCACAAGTACCTAATTCAAAGTATTGTGAGAAAGCTTGAAAGCTTTGCCTTGGAACATGGATTTCTTTTATGCTTGAAATACATGTATATTGTCTAGCCATTATGTCTTGTCAAGAAGTAATACACATGTGATCAAATACCACTTGAGATTAATATTGTAATCTTCTCAGTCTTCTAGAGTTTGATCCAGTCACTTTGGTAATGGCACTACAGAACAGCTCATTTTATTCACTTTCAACAACTACATGTAATGACAAAAGCATGTGGTAAATTGATGAACTACATGTGTTACATTTTGAGTTTTGTCATTGCATTTCTGCCATGGTCAGTGTTATTCTCAGAAAGCTTCACTAATGCTACTTTTTTTTGTTTCAGAAGATTTTCCTCCCTCTCAATATGTTCTCAATCAATTTTCCTAATGGCTGCACATCAAGCACTTCCATTACCCATATGGGGAAAATCTAGTCCTCATTAATCTAGAGTTTATGTTGTCCAAGGCATTTTTTTTTTAAAACCAACACGAAATACTCCTTCCTCCACACATATTTTTCAAATTTCATTGACAGGGGTCTATGGAGTACTGCATTCAGATTTTCCAAGTGATGGTAACAGTAGCTTTATTTATACAGTACGTTATGATGTATGTATAATTTAGGACCCAGTTTAACATGATCAAATATTGGCAGTTTTCATTTTGCAATTTGATAAGGTCATTAAATACTTTTTAAAGTATACACATACAGTATATTTTATAACTCCATTCCTTATACATGTAACACTTCTTTTTTACAGCCAAAATTCAAAATTCTGAATAAATTGAATAATATGTGGAAATATTATGAAAACTGATTTTAGATACATGAGTAAAAGATTATAGAATCAGCTAGATTGCAAGCAGTCAATTTATCTTTTCCTGTGCTGTTTTCTATCTTGCATATTAATTATGTAACAATCTGATAGATACATGTACAGTGTTTGTATGTGTATTAGGACAATGTTATACCACGGACAGTGAACTGGAAAGTCTTTTGCTCCACTGGTGATGTTTACAGTATAGAGAGCAATCTGATTGATCTACATGTATAATGGTATTGTTACAATAGCAAGCTGATCGATTTCTACATGTGTGTATTAGGACAATGCTATATGATGCATTCATGTGCATTAGAGCCTGACACACCCTGCTCCACTGAATATCCACCATACATCTTCAAACAATTATGGCATACATGATAAATTTATCAGACTGTTTGGATCAGTAAAGGTTGCCATATTGCATAATGCTTTATGATGTATCTCTTTTGTACTCAGCTTAAACAATGGTGAAGATTCTGGCTAATGGAGAGATAGTGCCCGACGATGACCCGAGGGTGCGTCAATCATCCAGCAGACGGCCAGACACAGCTGGCAGACCACGCCAGGTAATCAGTAACATGCGTTCTATGTTAACACGTACATGTAGCTCCTGGACAATGAATATTTGGTCATGGAGTAGGCACTACACTAGGATTACCGGTAGTAGGGATTCATATAGTGAAACAATGAAATGTCTATAGTTTTATTTCTCTTATGTAAAGAGACAAGTAAACCCCCTCATTACTTTCTCTGTTGAATACAAACACATGGCAGCTGATGGTTTCGTACGGGTGGGTAAGGAAATCCACTGATTCACTCAGATGATTAAATTTTATTTGTTCAGCTTACATGTATGTATACAACAATTTGAGATTTCTGTCACTCATTGTGAATTCTGACATACATGCATAATAGAGCAACTGATGGGAAATTAAGATCATAGAAAGATAGCTATGTCTATTTGTTCTTTCCTCAAAGCTTTAGATTATAGGTTTACAATCACAAGTCTTCTTCAATACATCTGTGCATAACACAGCAGAAGCAAAAAAAGTAAAAAGGATTTGACGGGATGAATGCTTATTACTGTAACAAGGCAGAACTAATAACATTCTTCTTTTAGTATCCCTGCATGCATAGATTTTCAAGGTTTTCATAAAGAGCATGCGTATTTGAATAGAACTTCACCACATAGCCTTTCTGCCTTTAAATTGTGGTTTAGAAAAGTTGTAAAATGTACTGAAAATGCCTGCATGTTTGCGAAATACACATTGTTGAATGGGCACTCTCACATGTATGTACTACATGGAAAAATTCAAGTAAACAGAACTTGCTGTTCTTGTATAAAAATTTTGTGTGTGTTTTTTTTCTACTGCTAATGGGCTCATACCTTTCAAAATTCTGAGTGCACACAAAACGATAGCAGTATTATTAATTCTTTTCTCATATTTTAATGTGCCCCAGCGCTCATATTTGAGTCACCTCAGTCACCTCCATTCTCTCCGTAGGGATTTGTGCAGCACGAAAACTACAATCAGCAATATGCCGGAGGACAAATGCAACAAGTCTCCATATTTGACAATCTCAACCAAAGACTCTTAGACGCAGGTGTACCCAGATGGAATCTCGGGTCTTATGTTGTAGAGCCTATAGCAAGCGTTGGAATGCTTTTAGCTCTTTTGTTCTTTGGTCTGCAAGGATTGCTGTTTGCTGGACTGATATTCTTTGTTGTCAAATGGAGTCAACAAAACCAAGGACAGAGACAATGAAAACAGAGTAATTGGTTGAATAAATGTTCTGTATCGTGGTTAGAATACTACTATATGTACGATATTATGTCAATATGATAATATTTCTGAAGTCACACTCACAAAAATACAATTAAATTATACGTACATTCTAACTGATAATTCTTTTTCAACAAGCAGGAAACATACAACTGATATTTTCCTTTCAATACTTTTTCCTAAATTTTCCTACTACTACTAGTACAAGATAATGTAATTCATACAAAGGTAAACAATTTTCAGGATTCACCGTGGTCTGTGGCATTATGATAATTAAAAAAATATATATAAGACTTCATGTATGTGTGAATGAGGTTTATTTCACTTTCAAGATTTCTAGATTTCCATTACATTGAGACAAACAGATACTTTGATATTTGGTACAAGTATTTCCAGGTGTGCTTTAATTCAGATTTATGCAAATTTGCATAAAATTTGCATATAGTTTCTTCAAAACCATTCTTCTTGGAAATTCCTCCTTTATCTTCAAATTATCTTATTTAGTTTCGAATGATTGAAACATTTGCATATTTGCATTTCATACATCTTCTGTAAATTATTAGATAACAGAAATTTGGGTGATTTTCATTTTTTGCTTTTCTGTGACACATCACAGCAGAGCTATATTGATGGCCAGATTGCATTGTTTTAGCAATCATCATGAAGTGATTTGGTGCAAGGTCCATATGTCAGGTATTAGATCAAATAGATTATGAAACTTGCAAAACACATGCCCAGTGTAGGACATTTTAACAGATTGGGCCATTAACACACACGGCATAATTGTCATCGCTGAGACATGCATTAATCATGGACCCTGGAGCTCTTGGGTCTATGCATAAAACATCAGTGATTTTCACTGAAGTCACAGTATATGTGCCTCAGTGAACTCCGTTGCACCTTGATTTTGACCAGCCTTACCTGAAAGAAGGTTCAAATATATAGTATCAATTATTCCTATGTATCTTTTTTCTGTCTCTGGACATGTACCTGGCAAGCTGTAATCTACTGTCTTCGTAGAATTATGCCCTGTCAATCAATAACAGCTCATCCCTGATTCGAGGGCTTATGACAGCATTATCACACTGATACAACAATCTCTCTTCTCATTAAAATGGAAGGTTTTAACGAGTGATAATTCCTTGATAATATTGGCCATGCCAGTGACTAAATGTTATTTATTGCTGTATATGTCGGTAATATGTAGACAGTTGGCTACAGGTTGCAAAGTGCAGGCGCAAATTTATGCATCATCAGGTCTGAACAGCTTGGCTAGATCAGCATGTTATAGCCTCCCGGGAGAGTTCATGCCCAGAGGAACATCCCTTGGCTAGTCAGAACAATCTGTGTTTATCAATGAAATACATTTGGTCTGATTTTTCCTTTTTCAAAAGACAATACATTCAGTGGTGCGGAACATGAATTGAATGAATGCGTGACATTTCGTAGAGGTTTCAGGGCTTCACCATTGGCATAATCTGGAAACAGAAGCTGAAAGTGATTCCGTTTGTTTGCAACCTTTCACATGGCTCTATTGATATTAAAAATCAAATGTCGGAGAGTTTGCATGGTATGTCCTTCCATGAGTGACTGTCAATCATTTCAGGGAAATATTCTGCTCTGCCGTGCATTTGTTTGTATTAGAGAACGAGTGATGATTGAGATCGCTTATCTTGTGCGTGGTTTTCAAAGTTCTACATACTCCTATTACACATGTGACATATCGCCTTGCCAAGGCCACAGTCCCTCCATCAATACCTTATCCAAAGTGCTGATCTCTTCCCAGATAAAACCAAAAGAAATAGCTTGTTACTGTAGTGGATATTAAAGCGTTGAATTACTAGCTTGTAAGGAAACTTTGCCTTCCCCGGTGTGTTAAAACTTTCATAAGCTTGATTGTAAGCTTGACTGTGTTATCAGTAAGCAACGCGATGAGAGAGCACGATCACACCGTAACCTATAAAGACGCCACCAATGGTGGAACAGTGAAATGTTTCATAGTACAAGTACAGAACATCTGAAGTGCGGCATTTGTACAATACTCACAAGTTAAGCCGTCCCTTATTAACCGGAGGCATGTTTGGCGAAAGGACAACACTTTCGGTGTGTGTAATAATATTTCTTTTGAAAGAAGATTTGAAAATCAAATTTTACCCGCGATGCAATCCGTATGTCTACGCCTAACCTCTAGCTATTACAGTGAGCGCATAAATGTGAATTTGAGTTAAGTGGAGAGTCTGGGCTCCGTAGAGCCCTTTAATTGCCCTTCAAGACCCTGCCTGCAGCCAAATTTAGATTAGTATGATGAATATCGTTTGGGAACATTTTATCCGATGTGGTGCTATGTTTCTGTCCATGGAAATATGATGTTCTCCTGTGCACATGCGCGATGGTGGTCTTTCTGTGGCAAATAAATTGAATTTTCTTGGCTGCCAATATTTTCTTTGCTGCTAATATCACAATGTATAGCTTGCTTTGCCTCATATATCATGGCTTCTCATGAACCTTATAATACAAATGCTTTTGAGTTTTGGAAGGAATATTATAACGATTACCGCAGATATGTTTGTTTTCCGAATAACAGACGACATGTTTTAACGGCTGTGTTGAGAATGACATTTCTCTTTCATTGCTTTGAAAAAAAAAGAATGCAAATTCTTGTCACACTACTGTCACAGTGCCAGTTCGTTTCGGTATTCTTTCTTTCTCTCCTGTCGGTGTCATTTCGCTTAAAGTTGTCGTAACTTATATCTGGACGCTGTTTAAATTTGTGCGCCTGAAGCTGTTCTATCGGTCAGAAGAAAAGTACACCGTCCAATTCCCCATACCTCCGAAACAAACATGGCAGTGTTTGCACCGCCGATTCGATCCCACACAACGATTATTACTCAAACCGGTTACTATGGCACCTGACAATTGATGACGTCAAGTACCCTCTGCATCGTGAGTACAGCCAACTAATCTTTATTTATTATCCAGGTACCGGCTTAATGTCCAAACTTAGCCGTAATTCAATAATTGTTGAAGTACATTTCACTCGGCTGATTACCATGGCCTGGTGGAACGAACCAATAGGTCGTTAAATTTCATATTATTTAAAGCTATTTGTCCGCGTGGCATAATTTCCACGTGGCCTACCTTGTAAATAACATATCTTATTTTTTTGGAGTGTGCTAAAGGTTAGGGACCTTGCGACCAAGTTATCGAATACATTTTATCTACCTTCTGGGTTTTGCTAAAGACTGTACACGACACGAATAGTTCATTTCACAGTAAGGAGGCTGGGTAACTCATCAGAACTAGGCAAGCCCTGAGATTTTAACATGGAAGTCGTTTTAAAAGTATGATCCTATTTTATTGGTCGATGGCTTGCAGACATCACAGACAGACGTGAACTGCCTCCTTCTGTGGACTGAAAACCTATTTTGTGATAGTTTTATGTCCCAATACAAAGCAAATTCACACAGTTTTCTGGCGCATACATTTATTTTATAAAGATCATTTTTGAATCGCCGAAAGGTGTGCTATTCTCACGGTTTCATTTGATTTTTTTACAGATCAAGTATATGACTACATAGAGGCCCCATAAAGTACGGACTCGGACAAAATGTAACTTTAAAGGAACCAGTAGCTGTAATGTTGCTGATTTTCCCCCTATTTTTGTTTTGTATGCCAACAACAGTCTCTTGTTCTACTCCCTAAATATGTTGAGATAATACAGTATCTAGCTTTTCCACTCAACCTCTACACGTATAGTCTGCAGTGTTATTGTTTACAAGTGATTTCCAGTCCGGACTAAAATTCAAATGTGCACTTTACATGTATACTCGCTGTGTTGACAAGCTGACTAGTTGGCGTTTCAACATGCTTGTAGGAATAGAAAGAGAACTCGCTGATGACATAACAAAAATCGCCGGTGAAAAATTATCAAAAAGAAACTGTCCTTTTGAAATGTCAAGAAAACATATCATGTCCCGAAAGTCTTTCATAAAATGATATTATTGATAATAAAAACTTGCCAGACCAATTAGAGAAGGTTCCTTATAATATATCATTGGAAAAACACAGTTTGCTTCATGGCAGGCAATTTTGTCCATAGAATACAGCAACACTCTCTTAAACAGTCCTGTACCACATAAAATGTCTACCGTAATTTTGCTGTACATACACTGGTGATTGCTAGGTGAGCAAATCGAAAATGTCAACGAACTTGTGATTGTCAGACCTGTGGTGTGAACTGACCTTTCTTTTGCATGGTAATCATGGTAAAATTTGATAAAATAGATACCGCCAGATCCCCACTGCTATCATATATTTGCCATTTCATCAAGTGTAAAATATTCGTAAAACTACATGGCACCTCGTATAGTCCATTATTTTCATTCGCTTTCGCCGTAAAAGAAATTAAAAAAGGGTTCGGAATTACAGACGTCTGGGGTTATTTGCAGTCTTTCTTGGAGCGACGTTAATCGCACCTTCACGCACAGTTTGCCATTGTTATGGGAGAACATGTCGGGCGCTGTACAGACAGTTGAGTCATCTTAGCATGGCAATTTCTTGCGAGTTCTGAACAGCAGCTAAATATTCCAATAAATGTCGCGCCGTGAATGGGAAACGACAGTTGTGTGACAAAAACCAGCGATAAAGCTGCGTAAATTTGTCATGACACGAAGCGGTAATACGATCTGATCGCCCGCGAGAGGCTGCCCCATCAAATCTCCATAGCACTTTCAATGATCATTTCACACCACTTTCGATGTCACCCTAGCTCTGCATTGAACTTTACAAGTAATTCTATTGACAACATAACTGCTCCTATCAGACACGCGAGAAAATATAAACATTTAATGACGGGCGTGGACAAAGCCAGCCTCAGCAACTCTCACTGAAGGTATATCGGTAACGGTGTTTTTACCATCAATAACCTGAGCTGTCATTTCATTCACCCCACCGTGTGAGAGCCTGGTTGACAGTTTTAGTGAACGCTGACAGATACAAAGGTTTACTCGAGGATAAGACCGACCGCCCGGAAGGATAGCAAAACTATCCTCCCTGGGTTAGGACTGTCTGCTACGGATAGTAAGCACTCTTGTGTGGAAAAGAACTGGGCAACCTGGGGAGCCGAGAAGATCCAAGTAAGGCAAAATCAGTCACGAGAAAGAAAGAAATAAAAAGATACGGAGTTACCTGAAGCGACTCCACATGTAGCTGGTGGTATTTAGCAAGATTCTGAATAACAGTGCCTTAAATTGAATCTACTTTATAAAAAGCAGAGGTTGGAGCCTGAATTATTTACAAAAGAAATCGGCAGGCTTCTTTCACAGTCAATCATAACTTGCAACAGAGCAACGGAGCACTCTGACGTCAGGGATTCTGAAGACAGTGAAACTACACGTATACACTTAAAACACCCCTGAATGTTACCTTTCAACACTGGTTTCATATTCAAGTCAAAAAAGACCTATTGGCTCATGACTCACTCGATCTAGATACCCGACAAAATAATTTTACCGAGATTTGAGAGTTTCTCTATGCAGAGTGCTGAATTCATTGACAGAAATATCGAATTTCCTGAACGACTGGGACCTCATTTGAGAATCCTGGAATCTAATCACCCTCCTATCGCTTGAGACTATCTGAAGACAAATTAACGTCGACAGAAAGTGGAAAAGATGTTGACATGCACAAAACATATGCCATGGCTGTTCGTTTGATCTTTATCGGAGGAAGACCTTTATTCTGAACTCTTCCCTGCAGTGTTTCACATCAAATTCAAATGTCTGGAAAATTAGAATGGAAAAAAAGCAGGCTTTTAGGAGATTGGTTTTAATGGACCAGAGATGATTGTTTGTCTTTGCAACTCTGATTAAAATTTTCTACAATCAGGAATTTTCTTCAAAAAGCGAATCTTTTAACGTGAGAAATCTTAACCGCCGTACACCGTCACGACAAACCTAACTTTAGGGCGTGAGAAAGCATCAGCCTGAAGCAGCGCCACTGTCGGCTTTGCTTTGATACCCAAGATAGCGGTATCAGAGACAGAAGAATGGGCTTTTCTGTGGTCTCTCATCACCTCTTGCCAGATGGCAAGTCTTCATCCTATGTGCATATTCCGTAAAATTCTTGTTACCTCTAGGAATTGAGATATAATAACATAACAAGCCCCAGAGCGCTCTGTTTTGAGAAACCATTTCGTCGAAGACGGTTCTAATATCGATGCCTTTGAAACACTCCAAGCACCGATCGAGCTGTGGATATTTTGGAAACGTGGGCTGGAGTGATTATGTTTTCTTCGTGGTTGAAGAACGGTTATAATAAAAATCGACCGCCTCTTGCGGGTTAGCTGGAAACCAGGACACACCTGCCGTTCCTGAAAAGGAAGTGTAAATATTAAAGTGTTTAACCTCTAGTTTAACGAGTCATGCCTTTGAAAAATGAAAGTAGAAGTGGATGTATTGAAGTGTTTCCTGTCATAAGCACATCAATATCATCCAATGGTTTGAGAGTTTAATCTTGATCAGCTCTCAAGATAACCTTCAACATTCACGTTCAGTGAAGTGGATACATATGTCAGCACTAGAACTATTGTCGACGCGTAAAATGCTATTGATCTCACAATGTATTTAAAAGTTTAAACGAAAGAAAGAGATAAGCGACAAAAATGGACAAAAAGGGGGAGAGGAAAAGACGTACGAATGGTGGCGTCACTGTAAACAAACACACGTACTAAAAGAGTACACTTTGCGTATACATTGAAACTACTGTTTCTCAAAGATGTGGCTTTGCACAAAGAATATACTCGAATTCTTCGCATGTCTTAGTTTGCTAAAGGGACAAAAATTGTTTTACAGATTTATTAGCTGACGATGACTATTCTCATTGCTGATTGATACAAATTCAGGGGTAATTTCTGACAGAACATTGTCAAGATTTTGTTCAGTGCCATTAAGGTAAAACAAAATGATAGCAAGGAAAGACTCAATGAGACATGCATGAAATTGGGAGCCGACGGTGATAAATAACCCAAACAGTAATGTCAAGAAAAACCGGCACACAAGATTTTAGAGCGGATTTGTATGCTGTATCACGGTCATGAAATAAACTGAAGATCGCGAACTTGTAAATATCGAATGATTACTTTACCAGCCATTCATAATTTATCCCATTCACATTGTAAACGCTTGCTTTTAAATGATTCCCATCGGAATACACCATCCCACATCATAATGGCAATCTCGTAATAAAGTTTTACACGCAAATGCTGCTGACGTGTCCTTTGTGGTTTTTTGTGATGAATAATTAAAGAAATGTACCTTATCTGCATGATTTTAGTTCAAAAGACATTTCAATAGCAAAACACGGCAAATGCAAGAAGCTGTTGCTAACGTTAAGGTATAATTTATGTGGCAGAAGTGAAGTATCTTTACACAGCTTAGATGGTACAATATTTTCGTGGTTTACATTACAGCTGAGTTACTTAATTGTCGAGTGTGGCAAGCTGTATTGACATACAACTGCCAATAAAATTTAAGAGGTAACTTAACCTGCAGGTGTTATCCTACATTGCTCTCCATGATTAACTTTCAGTTAACAGTTCAATTGGATAGAGTCTGATACAGCGAGGGATTTTCATGTCGAAGACCAATTACCACTCGACGATATGAAAAGATTGGTAATTATATCGCGGTACGAGGCTGTCTAATTTTGGGTGTGTACGATGGCAAGATGTTCGCTTCGACAAAATGCCGCAAAAATTCAATGAAGTTATGCAGATAGCTCTTTCTCTTTGCGGAAAGGATAACCATTTCTTCTGAAACGCTGCAAGCACGTCATTAATACAGTGTATGCGTTAACATGAATTATTGAACACAGAGATGCTGGAATGAATGAAATATCGACAACCCTGTTATCTATATTTACCCTTAATGCTTGAAATTTCAATATTTACGAGGGCGGTAAACCTGCCTCGTTTTAAAGAAAAAACCGATGATTGTATCAGAATATGGATAGCCGTTGTTGAGATAAATTTAATGTAAAGAATCTTTCTAGAAATCTGTTATTTGACAGTTTGCAAGTTGAGACCAAAATGAGTCGTACCTGACACGAATATGTGGACATGAGAACGATGCTCACCATAGACCCACACTTTTCTTGAGATAAAATGTGTTTTGTTAATATGTCGATGTCATTTTAGGAAAGGGAGTTTTTTTTCTAAATTTATCAATGTAAGACAATTTCTCCCTCTCACAGAACGGCCATTCAGAAACTAATTTTGGAAAAGTTGGACATTCCACAAAACGGTGAGGAGGTGGCACAGACTGTACAAGACGCTATTTGGGATGTTAAAAGTCAGGACAAGACTGGATAGTGAGGAAACTGTGTCTTGGAAACCGTAAAGGCAAATGCTAAAGATAAGCATCTCTAGCAACCAGATTTTGCTTGAACTGTGTCCGTGCCCCTAACCGGGACTTCAACTTGAAGTATTCGTCGACCCTTGTACAACGTATTCATGACGCCAAGGATTAAAGAACCGGATTTATCCATAGCGACGTTCCTTGAGGGATGGATCAACGAAGCTATTCAAGGACAATGGCCTTGGGAAACTCTGTAGCCACAAGCGCACTGGTGTTTACGAAGTGTGTCAACGGAAAAGGTTGGTCTATAAGGGGCTATGTACCATCAGGACAGGACTAGATGTTATCAATACTTTGTCTTGAAAACTAAAGGCGATTGGTGAAGGATTCAGGGAATCGAATGTTCCTTGGCAAATGATGTTCATTCCAATCACTCTAAGGCCGCCAGGCTTGGGATGCCTATATCGCCCCACGCTTCTCGTGCTATTTTTGTGCCGACTAGCAGGCCGGCGAAGCACGCGATATGTTTAACATGGGAATAGTACGGTGTTCATGTCGTAGTGTAGTGGTACGGTATTGTAAACGTGATTTAGCTGTAGAGTATCAAATATACAGCTACGAAAACAAATGACTCACATTCAATATATCATGCAACCACATGTCCTTGTATATTAAAACTTCAGGATATCAATTTAAAATAGAAGTGATCTTCGTCTACTAAACGACGAAATGTAAATGTATGTACATGTGGTTGCCTTGAAACAATCGTGACATATATATATATATATATATATATATATATATATATATATATATAGAATGTATATATATAAATATATATGTATGTTTACACATGAAATAATTTCATGTTATATATATATATATATATATATATATATATATATATATATATATATATATATATATATATATATATATATATATATATATATATATATATATATATAAGTTTACAACATGAAATAATTTCAAGAAGAAATTCCGACTTTCGTGTCAGGCTAAAAAATAAATTGTGCTGTTCCGATAACATGGTTTCAAAAATATGGTAGGTAGGTCAGCACGAATTTTTTGTTCAAAATATTTTTAGTTTTAAATATACAATTTTCAGGGGTACAGGGCGGTCAATCACCGGCCACAACATTTCCAGAAAAAATGTATCGTACATATGAACGGAAAAAAACCCATAAAAGACATTTAAGCAAATGATGCAAACCATCGTTTTCGTTTTTTTTTGTTCGGCAATATATATATATATATATATATATATATATATATATATATATATATATATATATATATATATATATATATATATATATATATATATCTATATAACTATATATCTATATATCTATATATATCTATATAAACTATATATAACTATATATATATATATATATATATATATATATATATTCATTTATTCTTTAGTTTAATGCGACCTTCATATGGACCATCAGGTGAGTATCTGGTTTCCATAGTTACCGAGAAATCACCTTTGAAGTGAAAGTTGACAGGGTAGCTCGCGTGACATATTTGAAATCTCCGAGGTATAATCTTAATTCCCCACACCCCTCCCAAAATCTCACGGACGCTTTTTGATTGTGAAAAAAGTCCAAAGTTTAGAGTTTGTTGATAAAAGGTGCCAGGATGTGGTGTGTTGAGAGTCAGGAGTGGACTTAACATTGAGGGAACTCAGTGATCTTTGAAAACTATTAAGGCAAATGATAAAGGGACTGGATATATGACCAAAAGTCATATTGTCTCTATCATTCTCCCCGGGAGCAACATCCGTTCCGCGTATTAGACTTTAAGTGTTCTCCGAAACACACATCTGCTAAGGATTCAAGGAAACGGGGATTTAATCGTGACAATGTTCCGAGAGATTACTACCTGCTTTAGGGCCGCCGGCTTTGGAATTTCTGTGGCGTCCAACGCATTGTGCAAAGTGACAAATATATTCCAGTACCTTAGGTAATCTTACTGAACACGCGATGTATAACACTGGAATATAATTTTGCTTGTGGAAGTAGTGATGTTGTTAATGTGATTTAGATATAGCGTAGAATAGAAGAAAAAGGGACTACTGTTATTCAGTTTTTCATGCAATCTTGTACCCTCGTCTCTCCATGATCGTTTAGGCTATTCATTTAGAAGTAATCTTTGTCTACAAAAGGACGAAATACACAAACATGTACGCAGTTGCTATCTGCAAATCTGATATGCAATTATACAACATCAAGTAATTTCAGTGAGAAAGTGCGATTTTTGCACCTTTACATTCCTGCTAACTTCATAGTGATCATAGACTGATCATGTACTTTGACATTTTACCGAGGAGACTCTTTCGATATAGGCTGGACCCGTGTAGATTGCATGGCACCTTTGAAATCACACGTGAGCTTTGGTATTTTTCCAAATCTTACGGGATTTCCTTGTTAGCAATGGAAAGTACTTATCTATTGGTTTGATTCGAAATAAAACAGGTCGATCACATGTACTCGTTGGAGTGTCTACGGGTAGGTTTACTGCAAGTAATGCTTTTTTCTTCGGCTTTTGACAGTTGAAATATGGCCGAGTAGTTAGAGAATTAATTTATTTGCTTGGTGATTTCGTATCACACGTCTTGAGTTCTTACCATTCAATTTTAAAAATCTCAACAAGAGATACCGGGTTGCCGAGACAAGTCGACCATGCGTTCTCATAGTGCCATGGAATAATGGAACCAGTGGCATATTAATTAATACCGTTCATTGTTGTGGTACTCGTGGAATCAACTTATCATTAATAGCTGAAGATTTTGAATTCCCCATTGTTTTTACACCTTTCCCATAGAAATTCATAACGAATTCCAAGCAAAAGAATTTTGTGATTATCTAAATATACGCTGTCGTTTACAGCAAGGATTTACGAGTTCCCTAATCTGATTATTTTGCAAGCATTGAGAAAATGACGTAAAACCCATTACAGTATTCCTTGATTGGTCAGAAAAAAGAGCAGAACACGGTTGGAACTAATTCGGGATAACTGCATGGCCTTTTAAATCTGCAAATGTAAGCTCATCTGCTTTTCTTTTTACTTTACACACTTGTTTTTTATGAATAATTTGTAATATTGTGGCATTCAGCCATAGGGCACCTAACATTTTGAGAAATTTGAAAAATATGAAGATCCAATTATCCCACATTTGTTCCAATCGTGTTGCAGTGAATTTAAGAGCTGAAGCACGAAATAATCATGTGAGACAGTAAAGTCATTGTGACAGTAATTTGAAATGAACCTGTGTTTTAATTTCTAAGCATGCTTCATCCGAACCGGAGATTGCGAGTCCTTTCATGTTACATTGTCACTTAAATATGCTACATGCTCATTCTGTGCCACGATTCATCAAAAAGTCACGTGACAAAAAGATAAGTCTCATGCTAACCGGTTAGGAAAAAGATAATGTCAGAGGGTACAGTTCTAATTTTTCAAAGTCTATTTCCTTGGAGAAATAGTTCGCGGGACAATTATCTAGTCACGTGACCACACTCACAGTGTCGTCTGCTGCTTTTTTAAATATGACGGGGGTTAAGTCTTAAAGCGATATGAGCCAAGAGCGTATAACAAAAAAGACCGAATCAGATATTTTGTATTCCCACAGCACAAAAACTTGAAGAGCTCATTGACAACAAACATTTAAGTGGAAACAAGGACGCCTCTCGGAATACTAGGAACGTTTTCCTTTCTATTTTAGTGATCCAGCTGCATGGCACCACTATGGCTGGTAAACTCGCCCCGTAAATTTCAACAATGTACTGTTGCCTGCGTGTATTGCATCACGTCAAATCTATAATACGGGAAAGGGTGAGCATGTGGAGTGTTGCAAAACAACTATTACCTTGTCGGGCTATAAAGTCCATTTTATTACCCCTAGAGGCAGTGTATTAGCAGAAGCAAATTGCCATTTCTCTCGGCTCACGGCCGAAATAGCAATTTTGGTAACGTGCTGGCCCTCAGGTAATAAACAGGCGCTACAGCTGTCATGACCAGGTAATAGGTGTCCAATAGTGTTATGCCTCGGCAAGTATACACACCGTCCTGATTATAGTTTGAACACATCGATGCCCAGGCTGTAGATGCATAACCAATGCTCGAGCCGTCAGAATGTTAAGAAACTGATAAAATTATTTCTAAATCGCTAAATTCGATCTAAAGCACTGCCATAGTATCAATATTTATGGGCAAGTGTGTTTTGTGGGCAAACGGGTTTCGTCAATATATCGAGCGATAACAGGTGGTATTTTCAATGCCGAGGCCACTGAATCCATTTTTGCCGTTTCCATAGTTTACAATCTCTTGAATTAAATATTTTGACGGACATCAATATCGGTAATTGCTATTTTCAAGGTTTTTAAGAGTTTTTAAGTGGGACACAGTTCGGTTGCGATTATAGTCTGCTCACAAAAAGACATTTTGGCGATACCGTCGGGAAAGAGTGGGTCTGATAATACTAAGACACGGTCAATCAGCAATTGTGTATAGTAATAACAGTTGTATGTAACATGACCTCTCATCATATTCAACTCTTATTTATTTGCATAATCGATAAATTGACAAGGCGGTGCAGATGCCAGCGATGTCGTCACGACGGATGGGCAGACAGAAGCCAGCGCGCACACGACTGATGACAAATTGTGTGGAACCAAATCCCTCAAAACTCAATGAATCATTGTCATTGTTGCCAAGCAGCATCTAACAGGACCATACACCTTTTTGTCAGTGTCGTTTACTTTTGCTTGGCTTTAGGAAAGGCACTCTTGACAGTAAATTTTAGTTGTGGTTGTTCGTGTGTCAGCTCGCTCGTCAGAATTAAACCCTGACATCAACAACAACCACTGTCACGCAAAATTGATCCGTGCCACTCCAACCTTATACTCCAGACTCACTCTTGAATAATGGTCCCTTGTCATATATGTGACAATAAGAACAGCGGTCATGATAAATGTGTACATAGAGCATTAACCTGTTTGAAAATCAAGTAATTTGTTCAACAGGTGTCAGCATGACGCCACCAGTCTATGAGAGCACCAGCTCCAGAATTGTGATGTTGTGTACGTATATCATATTCGATTTCTGGAGTAAACCTAAGTTTGACACATGTAAATATCTAATCAGTTTTCGAAAAATTTTACGCCAGATTACTTGTACAGTCATCAATAAGTGATAATATGGAGACAGTTTCTCGATCTCCTTGAGGCAGAATCATCCTCGTGTAGTTGTTTCAGCCATGGTAAGCTTAACTTGGGTATCGCTTCTTATCGCGGTAACAGAACACCACTGTGCTGGCAACAGGATTTTCATGAATTATAAATTTCCTGATGCCATTAATATAATCCGGCAGTCTAGTCTTTGGATCTTAATACCATGTCTCAGTCAGTGGATTGAAGTGTGAGTTTAGTCAACTACGTCAAGGGCCACACCTTGTGGTACACGTATTGCATCATACTGTCTGAGTATCCGCATTACCCATCTTATGAAATTTTAACGAGGGGTGATTCCAAAGTCGAACGTATTTAAAAATATTATTTTAAGGGGAAATAAACGCCATTCATAGTTGCCTTTCAGGCACGATTTTAAAAAATTCCGGCCAATTAGTTTTCCCTTTTATAACTTAGAAAACACCCTTTGCCTATTAGACATGTTCCCGTTTTCATTTCTAGGTCAAATGCTGCCCCCTCTGTCAGCAAACTCCTAAAATGACCTACTAGTACTCCCTGTCCGTCCATGTAGCCCCTTCTTCAGGTTTTCCGTTGAGCAAGGGAATGAAATCTGCCGCTGAATAAAGAAAGTCACTCGCCTGAGGGTTTCCCCACCCAATGATGCGGAGAAAATTGCCCTCTCGCCCACAAAGAAGCTGCTTAGGGTCGGCCTTTAGATATCAATCTTGTTTGCAGCCTCTGAAGAATACAACGGCACGATTACTCGAATATTATATCATACCAGTATATTGATGGCGCAAATACAGCGATCTGATTGGTCGAGACGCGAAAAAGATTGTGGTATATTTGCGATATACCACGGCTGGCATACGCGCGATCTCTCAACTTGAGCAAAAATCGGTTTTTGACGTTCTACGCCAGAATTTCGATATACTGTTATGATATAATAGCAATAAATCATACCCAGCGACCGTATACCACTCGATTTTGACCAGTTCACTTCATATATGCACTCGCTATCGCTCGTGCATATATGTCGTGAACTGGTCAAAATCTCGTATTATACCGTCGCTGGGTGTGCCTTATTGCTTATACATATATATATATATATATATATATATATATATATATATATATATATATATATATATATATATATATATATATAATATATATATATATATATATATATATATATATATCCTCCTTAAAGACTGAGCTATGAAAACATATCATTTATACAACCGAGTTAGACTCGGAGTGAACACCAACTTTCACGTGGATAAGCTTAAAACCAAACTTTTACAGAATAATTTGACCTTCAGTAGAGGTTATCCTTTTAGATTGCACTTTTCCCATTCGACATCATACTAACATGTAAAATGTCTTTGAGACAGTTAGGCGCCTATAATGAAGTACCCAGTACAATGCCTGTTTTCGAGTTCTCGTGGACCAAGGCTGCATCTCACGATTTGAACAGAGATTACAACCTCGTTCAAATCGCTCGAAGGGTAACGATAAAATTTCAATCAGTCAGAAGTACAACGGCATGTTGAATTCCCCATTTAAATGTTGTCTCTTCCCTTCACCATTTGCTGAATTGAGTCCTTAAGCCCAAAGAATGTGGAAATGAACCAATATAGCTTACGGCCATATGCCATATCTGTCCAAGAGTTCCGTATACAATTGTATGTAGGCACTTTTTAATAGCATTCAAATGTAAGAGTTTTCGAGGAATATTTTTGAAACCTTACCTAATCGTTAAAGATTGTTTTTTCTGTATTCGTCTGTAAGATAGAGAATATGTGTAAAATCTTTTACAATATTATTTTACAACTGCTGACCAGTTTCTCTGTTCCCAGAAAGTACAGAGGGTATAAAACGACAGCGTCAAAAGAATTAAAACAAAGAGTAATGCAGAATACGACCAGGCTGTGACATCAGCACCATCATTTATGTTCAGATGAGCTGCATACAATGCTCTATAGTCTGTGATACACTTGCTGCTAAACACTACATGAGAAACTTGTCGGAGACAAATAACATTTTATTTGAATTTATTTGGATATTATGACCATTCGGATCGTCTGTGTGATCAACCAATCGAGCGCTTTAGCTACTTTCTACCTATCACTATGGACTAGAATCACTATAATGTTGTTTCTCGTTTGCGTTTTCTATTACGTTCGTTGCTAGCCCTTTTAAGGCGTGTTTTAATTTGAAGGAGTTGTTGTTCAATTTCTACTTTCTCACTGTTAGAGCTGCAATAAACTTTCTGAGTTCATAGCAAATACATGATTGCTGTAGCTTCTGTGTAAAGTCAAACTTAGGAACTATGGTCATCAAAACCCCATATCAGGACAAAACTCTCTTGCTCGTCATCCACAGATTAATGTTACTATATGTACAATGGATTCAAGCATCTACACACTCACGGTGCTCAACAGCCACAGTATACAAAGGTAACCTTAATATTTGGAAAGCATTTTGGAATAATGTGTTTGCAACATCATTGCATGGAAACATGTAGAGCTCCACAGCAAGTAAACAGGAAATTCTAGCACCATTAATGTATTTGGCGCCAATTAAAAGACGTAAACGTTTTCTCACACTTTCTTTCATGGAAACTTTAAGCCATTCCCTTTCGAAATCAAAAGTAAATATCAGAGGTCACTGTGCAAAATTTAGTACTAGAGGAACAAGTTTTCCTATATTTACTGACACTTGAAATTCAAAATGGTTGCCGTCCCTGAGTTAACTGTATTGGCAAGGAAATATTAAATTTTTAAATTTCTATAAATATAAGCAAGTAAAACTTTATATTACTCCCTGAGCTTCAAAATGAGCCCAAAAGAAGTATACAAAAGTTTTGAAAAGTGAGAATCCCAGTATTTGTCCTGAATCGCTTTTTGCCTTAGGTTACCAAATGGTTTCCATCATTGACAAGATGAAAATAAATCCTTTCTTTGTATTATGCGATTGAATAAGATGTCGCTGTTTTTAATCTGTCTACTTAATAATGTCTTGATAGAAATTCTTGTATATTTGTACGTGATATTATGCACAAGTGGCGACAAAAATAATACTTGCATCGAGCTTCGTCAGACTAATCTTGTTGCTATGGTGAAAGGAAAATTTCAAGTGATTGTAATGCTACATTTCCTGTGCTAAATTATAGCAAGATCGTCTTTATAATGTAGACGACGTTTCGCAGGTGGACAATTATACTTAAATTTTGCATGCACGGAATTATGATAGAAAAAAATCTTTCGCGCTGATGAGGGCTTAAGATACTGTCGAAACTTAATTCATAGGATTACTGCAACAACTGCAAGATCAAAATTGTGTTCTACCATGCACAGCTGAGCTCTGAATTGGTTCCACTATCTGTAAGAATCACTTGAAATAGTCGGAAGGCAGATGGCAATCTCGTCTTCAGCAATCTAAAGTATTGATTCGTCTCAGCATCGACTCGTTTCATCAATTCGAATGAGTCAATCTGATTTCAACGGATTTAAAACTGAACTCACAGCCATGATGGCTGATGAACTCTGATTTGTTCAACAAAGTGGAAAGATTTGACCACCTAAGTGCTTCATTAAATTGCCGATGGTCAGTTAAATCGCTCTTTCTGAAGGAAACTGGCAATTTCAGAAGATTGCATCGTTTGAATCTTGTAAGACCCTGAATGCACGCTTGTTCAGGCATTTGCGAAAACCATGTCGCTGCAATGTTGACAGGTAAAATTATATCATGATTAATGATAATCTGGAAAAAAACATTTAGCACCAATCATAGCTATTTCTTTGGCCGCAAACTATGCTCTGTAATGATTACTGATTTCGAAAGAGCTTTCATAAAGCTGCAAATATAATTCGTTTAGATATGGAACGGCATTTCACAATCACAAGCTATATTTATTGTTAAAAAACTACTTTTTAAATCAATTGACACTACATTCGCGATGTTTGTCGACACTGACTAATCATATCATTTTGGAGCATTGCAATACATCTCGACAACGGTGTTAAAATATGAATTAAGGTAGTTGGTTGTAGGGACAGAAATTCCAAAAAGATACTTCATGATTCGCCGTACTTGCATAAATTACCTTGAAAACAGGTCACTGAAATCTCAGCTATCTCCCCAATCCAAAGGGAAATTCATAGATTTTAACAGTACCATCTTTAAAAGGGCAACGTTGATGAACACGCAATCCAGATTTAAGTTTTGTTACTTGAACTTTTCAGGTAATTTCCCGGATATTTGATGGCAGTATCACATTATGCTCCCTCAGGCAAAATATTCGATTTTGTAACTTTATCTAGTCTAGTCTGCATTACTGCTTATACCATTATCTGGTATGCATGATAGCTATCTCAGCTATAAGTGTGCTGTTGGTGTGTCTATATATTGGACGTCTTGTTGAAAGATGTTAACGTTACATCATGCATACAGGGTGAAACTGACAACACGTTAATGACGGTCGATGTCTCATTTTATTACTCCCGGGATATGAGAGCTATAAACTGAAATGTGCTCCGGTCACACATTGTTAATTTTTTTCGCAATAAAATGTTGATCATTATCGTAACGTATAATCTGGAGACTGCACTTTAGCGCAAGAAGGTCTGACTGGTCTGACGAAAAACCTTGTTTGTTATTTTTATTGTGAAACTAAACTTTATCCTGGATGCTTTCGGAATCACTGACCTATTACGGCAGAGCGCCCGCAGGAGAAATTAAGAATCTTATCAACTATAAACGCGTGTTAGGAGAGATTTGAAGAAGTTTTAACGATTATTGGAAATGAAACGAGCTCTCCAGTCTTCGAGCAAGTTCATTACTCTAGAAAGACTTTGCTCAGATGACGATGATGTTGATAATAGTAAAAAATCATTTTCTGTACAAATCGGTGTTTCAAGCTGTGTATATAAATCGATGACTCAGAATTGGTAAATTCAAAGTTTACAAATCTGTCATGTGTCCATAGTACCTAGATATTGCAAGACTGGTAAAACATCGTCATATTCTAACAGCAACCGAGGTAAGGCTTAAAATGGATACCCATAATTGACAAGATGACAGTTTTTGTAAGGCAAAGGCTCAAAATTGCGGTGTTGCGTGAAACTTTCCTTACTTTGACGCCGTCGGATACTCGTAGTTTTCGTCCACTGTCGAATGACGTCGAGCCTGTTTTACATGTGAAAAGTTTCGTTGTTGGTAATCGCTGCCGATATTACATCTCAGACCGACCCGACTGATAAATTTAACGTTTTTAATTTATCAAACGTTCACATTTCAAACGGTGGGACAAACTAAAACGCCCTCTCACGCTTGAGGATTTCTCGTAGAATTTACAAAGGGAAACCCTAAAATAAAATGAAAAAGTGTACAGGTTACTGGCTGAGAAAGTTTCTGAATCATTGTCAAACTTTAAAGAAAATCTTTCTCAAAATTTTAGTCGATTTGTTGTAAGAAGTTAAAGCGTAAGTTAGTTTGCAACTGGCAAATCAAGCAGACAGACAGCCAGCCATATAGGCATAGATAGATAGATAGATAGATAGATAGATAGATAGATAGATAGATAGATAGATAGATAGATAGATAGATATACATATAAACATACATTCTGTTTTCTACTTTAACAATTTGGCATTATTTGAGTTAGTATCATAAATTCAGTACACTTCAGGTTCTATTGCCTGCTAAATTACAGTTTGTTGTACTCATGTGTATTATTATTGTTGTTATTCAATTAATCGTGCCGTTGTCTTCTTCAAAAGCTGTAAACAAGATTGATATCCAAAAAGCTGACCCTAAGCAGCTTCTTTGCGAGCGAGAGGGCAATTTTCCCCGCATCATGTGGGTGGGGGAACGTCAGGCGAGTGACTTTTCTTAATTAGTGGCAGATTTCATTCCCTTGCTAAACGGGCAACCTGAAGAAGGGGCTACATGGACGGACAGGGAGTACTAGTAGGTCATTTTAGGAGTTTGCTGATAGAGGGGGTCGCATTTGACATAGAAATGAAAACGGGGACTTGTGTAGTGGGCAAAGTGAGTTTTCTAAAGTTGTAAAAGGAGAAAACTAACTGCCAGGAAGTTTTTTAAATCGTATCTGAAAGGCAACTACGAACAGCGTTTAGTTTCCCCTTAAAACTATATTTTTAAATACGTTCGACTTTGGAAACACCCCTCGTTAAAATTTCATAAGGCAAGTAATGCGCAGTCAGAGAGCATGGTGCAACACGTGTACCACAAGGTGTGGCCCTTGTAGTTGACTAAACTCACACTTCAATTCACTGACTGAGACATGGTATTAAGATCCGCAGACTAGACTGCTGGGTTATATTAATGGCATAAGGAAATTTATAATTCATGACAATCCTGTTGCCAGCACTGTGGTGTTCTGTTACCGCGATAAGAAGCGATACCCAAGTTAAGCTTACCATAGCTGACACAACTCCACAGGGATAATTCTGCCTCCAGGAGATCGAGAAACTGTCTCCATATTATCAGATATTGATGACTGTACAGGTAATTGATAGATAGATAGATAGACAGATAGATAGATAGAAAGATAGATAGATAGAAAGATAGATAGAGAGAGATTTACAAATTGATAAAATCATGAACTTAATTTGTCAATGAAACTCTCTGTTGTTAGCATACCCTGGGGGGTTGATTCCTCTGTGATAATTTGTCTGGGAAATTATATTAAATGATAATATGACGTTAATATAGGGCTCAGCCCTTGGTGTCGCGCCAGGGGTTAAGATTGGCAATGTTATTTGTACTGATTCATGATAAACTGTAATTGTTACTTCATAAACGTTTATATGACAACTATGCCCAGTTTCCCTCTGATGAAAGCAGTTCACGTACTTACACGACGTTCAAACCCTGCAGCAGGGCAGGTATAGATTTTCTGTAGCGTGTAAAAATTTTGGACAAAAATTGGCAATTTTTACAATGATAACAGCCTATTGCGTTAAACAAGGGACGTATTATGCAATAATTATCATTGCAATGGTTACCGCACTGCCCACCTTCCACTTGCAAGCTGAAAACTATAGCGTTCCGTCTAAAAACTTGCAATTTTTGAATCTAATTATTGACACAGGGGGCGCTGTTCTATAATTCAATCCCAGCATTCTTTGCGTATGCCCCCGTTCTATGCACGACAGTTTTCTCCGTTTATCTATATCAACGATACTTTGTATCAGCGACAAGGTGCATAATAACATTTACTGGCTAATAAAAGAGGTATATTTTATAAAAGGCATGTTATATCATAGTAATTTGTTTCGTATTTGTTTATTTACGAGTACTCAAAAAAAAACAACAACATGGCGGCGCCCATGAAAGAAGGGTACACTTCCGGTTACTCGCATAGTATATTATGAATAAGCGCATGCGTAGTCAGTAAGCCGCTGGCGCGACTATGAGGTTATTACGAAAATACCGCAAAGGATGCATTCGGACATTGGTGCTTCGCGTCGGGCGATACACTGCGCCAATGTCCTCGTTCATCCTTTGCGGTATTTTCGTAACAACCTTATTATTACACATCTTACATTCGTGACTGCGTATCAAATTGTCAGAGTAATGACCGTTTTCGTGTAATGTCAACAACTTTTTTCCCGATTTATAGCACTGGTGTGGAACCGAACGCTGTCGTGGATGCGCTTCTGCAAGTTCTGGATAGTGTGTGTGCACTGCACACGTACGTACAGAGCGCGCGAGACATGTTCTGGCCTCTCGTCCAATGAGTCCCTTGAAACCGTTCAACAGTGAATGCGCAGATACAGCTGCAGGTGATGGGGCGCCTTGAAACCGTACGTGTTACAGAACAGGCGTTCCGTACGGCTTTTTCAGCACACGCAAAATTCTATTGTTCTCGATGGTAGATGTATAATAATTTCTGTTAAAACACATAAATCTGATATATATCTCCAAAGAATCGCCCTTTATAAAGCCTGTATGATACTTGAAACCTGTAATGCCTTTGGCTATTTTCTAATACAGCAACTTACTCAAGTTGAAGTCCAGTGACTGTGCTTTATCGAGCATTCGGTGACCTCGGCATTAGGGCATCAGGGGTACTGAAAAGAGACAGACAGCCAGCTATACTAACAGATAGGCAGCAAGCAAGTCATTCTGCCAAACAGATAGACAGTCAAGTAGATAATGGGAAACTGCCTGGATATCTTAATCAACCTAGTTAGAAATTTATTGACATATCGAAGTATTGGGCGCCAGTCAACCTAGTGCCGTAACTTGTCCATATAATGGGATGTCACGGACATGTGGGTTAAACATGTCAGTGGCTTTCTGAGTTGGCGATCTTGACAACTCTGTCAAAGATTTTCCTTGAACTGAATACCTCCTATTCAATTTGCATACCTTCTCATAATTAAAGCAGTTGCATTCTTCGATACGACTGAGGATAAATCCGCTATAACTTATTTCTGGATTTATCTTTAATATAGTGGCGATTAGAATACCTGCATGAAATTGGAGTAGTATCTCATTTATCAGCGAATACCCTCGACACTGTCCTTAAGACTATCGCATGTGAGGCCGACACAAGAGATTAATAAAGTAGTCTATAACTTCAGCTGAGGCCAGGTGTTAATTAAATCGAGGTCGATCCCGTTAACTTTCCTTGTTCTTCAAATCTCAAGCCACGTACATTAATCGTGCCCATGCATATCTGACTATCATAATGAGATACGGGAGTCGAAGCCATTAAAATCAATTGGATCTCTAGACGGAGCCAAGTACTTGTATCTATACAATACTGCACGATTCGACATTAAATATAAAATAGTGCACATTCTATCAACCCGTTACCCTTTTAAGGATGTCTCGTAAAAACAGAGTTTTCAGTGCTAATTATTTAGGGTGGTTTTGAAGCAGTTGGAAGGACTAGCATTCGTCAAAGCGTTCTGCTATTTCCTCCACTCGTTGCTACTTGCTGAATTAACTTACATCAGCAGCATCAGATCTAGAATATAGCGTTCATAAACATTTGTAGTTAAAAGATGAACGCAAGTCATAAAATTTTTATTTCATGAATTTCTAAAATAAAACTGACCATTTACGTGCAGTGCTAGATTTTACGAGATCGAGAACGGCTGTCTTGGCTATTAATATGATTAAGACATTGTCTTTCGAAAAGGACACGGACTTAGTGTTAAATACACTAAAATATGTAAGTTTAGTTGACCTAAACAGATACTACTCTATGACGCAAAACCTAGCTTTTCTCAAATGCTTGGCTTTGACTGCTTCTCAGGCTGTGAACACTTCAGAGACATCCCGTAATCAGAGAAATTTGCTGATAAAAGTTATCTCAATCACAAGATACATATGTTTCTGGCTGGAGGTATATTTCGAGACATGTATGTCTACAGACTTGAATTCAAAGTCACGAACAAAATGATTCTTTATAGTACATACTGATTTCTTAATCATTTACATTACGTGCATAGAGTTGTCCATCTGCTTTCGAACTTTTTTGTACAAATTAAGCTTTAGGAATAATATCAAATCGCAAATGATGCCCTAAACGTTTGCCCATGCTTTGCACCAGGAAATTTTGTACCAATTTCCTCGGAAATAGCAAAAGAGACACAAAAACTTGACAATAATGCCTTTTTCAGATTAGAGCACTACCTCGCTGAAACTTGACATGTATTTGATATTTGGCGAACTTTCAAAGTGCTGGAAAATTCAATCGCCGTCAGTTTGAACGAAAACGATAAAGTGACAACCCAATTTTCTTCTCAGCTTTCGCAATTACTTCATACGGATACCTAACGAATGGAAAGCTTTATGAGATTTTTGTGCATGTCCCCGAGGCGAGTTCCGCCTTAGTAGTTGCTTCTTAATTTGACCAGAGAATGTGGTTGAATGCGGCTGCGCTAAATGTTACACCAAATTTGATGTCCTGTCAACGTAATAGAAGTCCCTATTCACGTGGAGCACATTATCCCACGAGTGATGACGTCATGTCGATTCAGTGTCAGTTCGTTCTAACCTGTGTGATTCCTCATGTTGAACCTGTAGGTACGTCTGTTGATTTATCCTCACGTCAACTGTGTGCCTACCCTAAACATATATCTCATCAAGAGCAAATTGTATTCTGACAGTAGTTTTGCCTACAAAATCTGTACAGTAATCGGTTTTCGGCCATGACGGATTTGATATTAGGAGTGCATTGACTGCTTTGAGATAATTTCCATCAAAATATCGCGATTTGTACTTAAGAATCTACGATATTTTTTCGCGTAGTCGACCCTAGTGACTTTTAATTAAATATTCTACATTGTACCAAGATATTTTGATTTAAAGAAAATATTGTTGTCATTAAGGAAGGAAGTATGCAGCTCGAAAGTGTAAGACTTAAAGGCGGAGCCTCCCTTTAAAAGGACGCGAAGCTGAGGCGGCGTTCATTGTGTGAGTGGACACCAAACAGGCAACACGCGGGCACACGCTCAAGAAAATGCCACTTTTTAGTTTTCTCCGGCCGCAAAAACGCAGACAGACTGCCAAGCGGTCAGCGCAAAGCTGCTGCCGATCGAAATCTGCGGTTATATTCAAATTTTACGCGAGTGGAAGACGATTTTTTAGGAAATTTGAGTGTTGATGGTTTGAATCAACGACCGTTGGCGATTTGAGCCGACCGTCAATCAAACGCTTGTATAAACTCTGTTAGCAGGATTAGCAAAAGGTGTTTAAAGGTTGAGATCAGTTTGTGTAATAAATGTTATAGAAATCAAACATCGTACTGGCAAAGTGTTTGACTGGTAGGAGAACTCCTCTGATGCGAGAACCTGGGATTGAAAATTGCGGCTTTAAACATTTGCTCAAACTTTGCCCAGTGAATCCTTCAAGTAGTCTCTTAAGGAGTCGATCATAAAAATCAGGGGTCACCGCGCAAAGTTTGGAACTTGTGAAAAAATTACCTAACATTTACTGATATTTGAAATTCAAAATGGCCACAATTCCTGTGTTAACCTTCCGGGAAAAATGAAATTGCGCGAGGTACCGGGATCGATACCCGGATTCTCCACCGCTTATCACTACTAGTAATATATTCGTCTTACGGGCACGATACCAGAAATCAACCAGAGCAGTGGCTTGTGGATAACAAATAAAAATCTTGATTTTCTTGATGAAGATGCTTACAAATAAAAGATAAAAGCTGTTATACCAAACCTAACATCTAACTATATACATTCTTAACTTAATTACAAATGCAACAGATGGCAACTTTTTCAACTTGATTGTAAATGCATATTCTAACTCATTACAATAATTCAACAACAGATGTTATAAGCGGATGTCTACCCTGAACTTTCAACTTGGTTATGTTGACATCTGCTTATAAGTGCTAAGTTGAACATGTTGACATCAGGTCGATGACTGTGTGGATGTTTGTCACAGTTTCAAATTAACACATAACTGTCCAAATTCATGAAGTTGGCTAACGGAAATGTCTTGAACTTTGTTTTACCGAAAGTTTTCTGGGGAGCAAATTTCCTCCGTAACACCTCTGCAAGTGATAGATCAAAAAAAACTTGTAAAAAACTAAGAGTCCAAATGTCTGTCCCCGAGGCGCATTCTACCATAACATGGTTTGTTTGTATCTTGATTGCTATCATACGTAACCTCGAGCTGTAGCCGTAACTCAAACCCCAAGTCCGACCTAGCCACAACACTGACCTGATACCGAAATAGACCCATCAATTAATGTTATTTTGACTACTGCTTCCCACTCGGTTAACTATTCCTGTACTAGCCAGACATTCCTGTCCCGGGAGCACCACTGTGAAACTACTATAAAACAACAAATTAGGTTTTGGTACTTAGTATATGCCCGTATTGTATATATGTTTTAGCCAATTAAAAAGGAAATCAGCGCCAACGGTTATATTTTAGTGCAAATATCTGACCTTGTATAAACACAGAGCGTTATCAAAGTATTTGATCAACAGTGTGACTGTTTCGTCTTTCAAATAAATAAAACAGACTACACGTATAATATATCCTCTTTATTTCCGGAGAACACCATTCCTTCAGTCATAATTACAACCATACGTTACAATCTTTATATTTATGAGACATACTGATTGCATCCTTACCACGATGGCTGAGGGATATGTTTCACCAAAGTTTAGAGGTATTCAAGTAATTTCTATAATTGTTATATTAATTTAATGAAATGACGTGAACACCAGAGCATGCATCCTATTTACCGTCGATCGACCGATCGGCCGGCAGATTTAATGTCAGGCCAGGAAAAATGACTATATCTTTCTCTTACCAATGAAACTGTAGACACATGGAGTGCCTTAAACCGATGTGTTTCCCTGTGTGCTCGACAAATGCATAGCGCCACTAACGGCCACATCTACGTTAACGTTAATTATTTCAAGATGGCTTCCGTTGCATTGATGTTTCCTTGTCCTTGCCAGTCATTGAAAAGCGAATGAACAAGTGAGAAACGGAAGTGGAGTTATCAAGTTGCGAAAAGTCAGCCGTGAGTAAATATGCGAATTTCCCCAGTTAAATACGGACTCACTATAGTACGGCATGTATGTCGGCGTAGTTGATGCAAACATGGTCGACGGTCAAATAAATTGAATTCACAGTTTAAAGAGACACATCAATACATATCCGTAGCACGCTTGTAGTGGAAAATGTTATTAAAATGCCCATACATTAATTTATATGTATCACCGAAAAACAACATAAAGTCTCCGTTTGAAATCCAAACCAAGCGGCCTTTTGATAGGCCATAACTAAAAACCCCAATTTTATATAAAAAACAGTATCCACATCAAAACCAAATGCCGCAAAATAGTTCACCGAACGAAATGTATGAAGGGTAAAACCCAAGTAATAAAGACTGCAACAGAAAGACAAACAAACGAAAGACTAAACAAAAAGAGTGACAAAAGGAATCATTTTTAATTGAATCTGTTTTGAAACATACCGTGACAGAATCGAAATGCAAGCAAAACTATAGGCTAAGTTGAATTTATATAGTTCAAAAATGCCCAAACAAAAATATCGTGACACTACAGTATGTATGCTATACTATACTCTATGAGGCAATAACTAAGCAAGCATCCATAGTAAGTATGGCAATTGTGATACTACAAACACTGGAAGATAATTATTATTTATATCTTATAAAAGTAGACGTAATGTGTTAAGCTGAAGTTACCTAATGTGCGAAGGGTCTTCTTTATAATTGGGGCTTGAAATACTTTTTCGGCCAACATGTTAGGTTTAAAAAAATAAATGCGCCCTTCTCCCTGTGTGTGCACAGTGACCGGGTTATACCTATCAAATGCCATATTCCAAGAATTT
Organism: Ptychodera flava; assembly: GCF_041260155.1. Taxonomy (NCBI): domain Eukaryota; kingdom Metazoa; phylum Hemichordata; class Enteropneusta; family Ptychoderidae; genus Ptychodera; species Ptychodera flava. The sequence goes on along the minus strand of NC_091949.1, from coordinate 10,059,986 downwards.
CTCCTTAGCATCACTACAAGTCTCCGATCCTTTGCATGTTTAACCTAAGGGGCTTTATGGTCTGCTAAGTGTTTTATATATTTGCAAAAACGTGCAGCTGCAAGGCTAGAAGCAGCTTCCACGTCCAGATTTTGAGTGCGACTCACAGACTTCATCATGTAATTCTATTCTCATTTTATTTATAACAGAACATTTTAACATCGACAATTTCTCGGTCAAAGTGACCAAAACCAGAATGATTAAGCATATTCAGGTAAAGTCTAGAATATATGCTGTATTATTTTCAACTTGTAATGTGTGCACATTGATCAGGCAGTCTACCTGCTACAAGATAATGGACATACATATTGTAGTGTGCTACCATGCAGGTACAGTATTTAGAGCTCTGATATGACTTCTATACAGATGAGAAAAACAAGAACATGCTACACATATCCGAATGTAAAGACTGTATATGGATAATTAAAAAACGATCACCATGCTATAATTTATCTGGTACTGATAATATGCCATGACTTCGGATCAGAAGAAAAAAACACATTAAATACAACGGCACGTTACCACACACGTTCTTTGTAAAACAAATGATAGGACCTAAATCAAAGAAAAAGGGCTTAACTACTAAGGCGATCTACTGACACTTATTATTTCAGTAAAATTATTATTTGGCCTCAGCCGTCAAAGTTATCTTTTTTACAAAACCTCATTCTTCCGACATAAATAGACATAACCATATCCCGGCATATTTGGAGTCATCTTTATAATCCTGACCAGGTATAGATGAATACCATATGCTATACAAAGACTACTGTGTTATCCTGATCCAATATGAACACATATGTGCACTCTCCTGTCCTAACTGTGATATTATTAAACATTTTATTCCACCATCGAGATCCTAGCCATCTCGACCCAGGGGGCCTGTAGGTAATGAGCACATTACTATTCCAGACATGCTACGCAATTATTGACATCAAGCCTAAAACGAAGCATCGACACCCACTCTACCTCGACTCAACATAAACATTTACACTCACTATCCCGACGTAAGAATCAAACATTCTCTCTATCCTCACTGAACTTGAGCACTTACATTTGTAACACCAACTTATCATTTTTGCAAGAATACAAACATAATGTTGTTTTCTGGTCCCCGTTGAAGAAAATTAAATTCATCTGTGGTATCTAGATTATCTTGTTTTTTCCTAAGTAGTACCAGAACACGGTAGTATCCGTCCGTACTATCTACTTTGAAAGATGAAGCAAACGTTAAATTGCCAGTCTTTAATTACATAACTGCAAGCAGGTCCAATCTGTACAAATCACTGAGGAAAAAGCAACTGAATACATATGACAAAATGTGGAAAAGTGATTCTGACAATGTTCATTGATTTAAAAAATCAATGTGTTTTGTAACCTTTTTATCGCTCCCTGCCGAGTCAAGTGGGTTTCTCAAGGCCCTTTTGAACTTTAAAATTATCGAAGTATAAAGAGAAAGTTGAGTCCCATTCACTGCTTACGTACACCAGATATAAAAGAAATAACATTCAAATAAACGAGTCTCAGATAGGCTTAATTGTTAGCAGAAGTCAAAAACATTTATTTCAAAGCAATAAGACAAACCATTTCTTCCATTTCAGTCAGCTCAGAAAGAACCCTTGCTCAGTCAACTATAAAGATAGTTTTTACATTGCGCAATGATGTCTTCACAAACCTAAGTTTTTTAAAACCCTGAATATAAACTATACTGTATTACATAGCATAAAGTCCGAAGTTGAATATCATGTAAACATTTTTGGTAAACCCATTCTAAATATCAGTGATCAACATGACCCTCTTTATCATGCACTTCATTGTATACATTATTGTACCCTATGACTTTTATTTAACAAATTCATACACCACCTTATAACTTATACCAATCTATTGACAATACTACAAACGATCTCAGAACATTATAAAATTTAGTTTCGATGTGTAGCTGTGATTGTTTTTATCTCAACATTGGTTGTAATGTTTGACGACATCAAACTGAGAAATTTCCAACAGCCAATCCCGTATATCGAACAACAGAACATCGTGTTCTGGAAAGTACCTCATGGGGTTTAAAGTGGTCAGAAAGATCTAATACACAAACAAAACTATTGTACACTGTCTACAAATGCAGTTTAATGTATCACAATTCAGTAATCAGAGAATTAAGAGTATACCTAACAACTTCAGAAATATTTTCTGTTGAATGAATCTGCCATATTGGAGGGTGCTTTTCAGTGTCAAAGGTCACACGAAGAGACGCTTTGAGTATCAGCGTCATTTCCAAATTAGAAACAAATAACCAAGGACCAGTAACGCCGAAAGTAAAAACGTGTATTTCCTGTATCATTCCTCCGACGAAAACAGCAAGTAACTAGTGGTATTTATTTTAATTTTCTTATCTTCGCAAACACCGTTCGTAGTTGGTCTGTAATCCGTTTTGCTGATACAAAGGGAGCGTCCGGGAAGATATTTGTGTTTTTCGTATGGTTCTTCAAAGTCACCCGCTAAAGGGAAAGTCGCACTTTTTAGCTTTCACGATTTCATCGAAATCACTCTTTATTTTTTAATTTTGTGTTAAAATTTCCCAACATCGAAAATGTTTAAAAAAGTGTGAAGTGAGTGAAGGAAAATTGTTCCGGGTCAGTTAAATCAGCCTAATAGTAGGTCCAGTGACTGGAAATACACGTTTTTGTTTTCGGCAAGACAACGGTACAAATTACTATCATTTAAATCCACTGAATACAGGATAATGTGAACTAACGACTACGCTTATAACTATAGTATGAAATATGACAATTAGCACTACTGTAAATGTCATCTGCAATAAGCATTTTTTAATGTTCAAGGCATTTTAACAAATACACTTATAAGAGTAATTTATATGTGGGTATAAGTTTTACACTCATGATTTAATTTCTAGAAATAAGAAGAGACATACTATTACAACTGTGTCGAAAACTATCGGACAACTTTGATGCAAAGTCTTGGATGCAAAGACACTACTCTGCTTTTACTTTGAAACGTTAAGAAGGAAAACACTACGGCATATACGAGAAATTTAACGTCTCTGCATCGTTCCTGAACAATCGGAAGGTAATCATGGCAACGAGAACTGTGTCAGAGCGACTGGGTATCAAAGGTTTAAGATATCAAACATGGCGGGACAGCCTCTATTGTTCACTGCTCAAATATCCACATGTGAACATGCATAAAATGATGCAATTAAATTCTTTGTGTTGTTTGCAACCATTACTCCTGTCGAATTTAACAACGTGTCTGAGAAGCTGTCACATTCTATACGTATATAACATGGTTCTGACATACAAAAAGTCTATAACCACACACAAAGAACGAAGGTAAAGAAGTTTTACATTTATGGGTAAAATCCCAGGCATGGGAAAACCAGATCGACTTTCCAAGCGTAATGGGAAAGGAGTGTCAGCGTTTACGATTTCATTTGTTTTTCGAGTAAACTGTTCAGGCGACAGATTAATCACTCTCAGTTCTGACGGGAGTTGTTCATTTCAAAATCAAATGTGAGCGTTTTTAAACGGCAGATCAAACATATTTCCTAGTAAAAAAATCAGGGGTAATCGTAGAAAGTTCACGAGTTTCGCTGCCGGAAATCGTGCAAATCATAAGTCTTTCAGATTGCATCGATTATTCACTCGCTGGAAAACAACGTTATCATATCTTTTAACTCTTGAAAAGGAACTTTATGAAGAAACATTTTTACGGAGGTTTATGTAGTTTATTAAATCTAGACTATCGAATACGCCTGCTTAGAAAGAACAAAAAAAAAAACAAAACCAAAAAAACCCACGAGAAACAGAAAATTAAAAACTGCAGCCATGTGCTTTATGTTTGCAAATGCATTTGTGGTACAACAGTAACTGTTCCAACCTCTTAAGTCGTATTCCTATATAAGAACCCTTTTATCTTTCTTGAGGAAACATTGATATTAAATATAACTGTAACTAAGATAGATATCACTTATATGAAGATGATACATCTTGACTGTGTAACTGCAAAACGTTTGTTGATGTGACTACAACTAAACCAAAACACTTTCTTTATTTTTCGATCAGAAAAATGCGAAAAATGATCAAAGGATACCAAATATGCCTAAGTTGTTACGTCATACACCGGACGTTTATATGCAGTATGGTTGGGCTAATTTGAAGTAACTATTTCCTTAGTTCCACAAGAACAGTTTTAAAAAAATACTAAATTATCGTGACAGCCCATAAAACAGGAGCACTTGTGTGGCAATGAACTTCATGCAAGCTGGTTAACTTACCTAAGTTAGCATTATGTGATAGACACAGAATACACCAAGAGCTACAGGTCAAAACAGTCCCTTGAATCCAAAATTACTTAAGTCAATAGATTATATCTATTAAAGGATATGAAAATTACCGACTGTCCACTTAGACTACTTCAGTTAAATAAATACAGCGGAACCATCTATTTCATTTTAATTCTTGAAATGTTACCTTTGATTGGTTCATAAACTAACATTGATTTATTCAAAAAAACTATTTGTCAGATAGTTTTGAGGTAAACCTGAACATCTGAAGTTGTATGCATAAAATTGATGAACATACGGATTGATGATCTACTTTTCCGTAATATTGTTATGAAGTATAAATTCCTTACAGTTAATCGAAGATAAAGAATTGTAACGATGCTTGTGACAAGCAAATGCGGCAAATCGTACCCCTTAGTGCTTTAAAAAGAACCCAACCATAATTAATTCCAGGTCTCAAGCAAGAAAGGTTAGTAGAATAAATGATAATCACCCAAAGGGTATCATTGATCTCGTGAGAATAAGCGATCATTTCTACATATAGAACGATCTATTGTCAAAACATTCTGTTCTTTTATACTCTAAAATCAAACACCTAACCATAGAATTATAAACTGCGGTGAATATCACGGTAAATCATAGTGATATTAATGCGGAACGGCTATGGCTATATATGGTAAGGGTACCTGCAATAGCATACAGCAGATATGACAACAGCCAAAAATAGCGGTAACTTGTAGTTTAAATCCTTCTTCAAAATATAACTGCTAAAAAGTATGACAGACTCTTTACATTAGACTATAGATTCTGGAATTTCTTCATATAGATTCGTGTTGCGAGTTAACTCAGTTTCATTTTTTCTGTCCTTCTTGGTAGCATCTTCGGCAAGCAGTTTGTCCGCCTGCCCGAGTCGGATCTCCTCCAGGTTGTGTTCATTTACCGTAGACGCTTTGCTGCCATTTTTGGCCAGCATCTCCGTCTCTGTTTGTCTATTAGCTTCATTTGCCGACTTGGGTTTCTGTGGAGGAATAAGAAGGTACAGTCTGTCTAAAAGTAACTAACTAAAATACTCTTTAAATTAATTTGCTCCCTGACAGGAAATACATAGACGAAAACTCATTTGATCAAAAAATTATATTCTGGACGTGATAAGATTATGCTTGAAGTCATGCGAATTTATGCAGCCACTACATCTTTGGAGTCAGGTAAATTCTAAATGAAACTGAACAGGCGCAATTCAATTCGGCCGTAGCGTAACCTTTTATCATGCATTACAAAGGCCCTTCTGTGGAAAATCCTAAGGAATCTATATTCTAAAAGTTTCTAAGAAATTAACATCTGAGAAATTAATCCATTTCTAGGAAATTCTAAGAATCCTAAGGAATATAGGGGCAATAATTATGAAAATGATTGAATTGGTCAGTATTTTTATTAGAATGCCATCGGAAACACAAACAACTGTTTCTAAATACGCCTAAAATTGACTATCCTTACATCTCATTATACCTCAAGTGACAAGGGGTTTTTTGAGAGCGGGACGTTTGTTTGTATGCCTTCAGGTAGTGATGTTTGATTAACTGTGTGCTGAAGTTTACAAATAACTACTCAGGGAAATGAAACACTTCTATTATTAAAGGCTTTAAAAACTACGGTTTGACGAAACGTATCGTTTCTAGACACCCATTCTCAACGGGGTTTCCAAATCCGCCCTCACATGCTGCGACATTCTAGTGGACGCACACCACACACACAATCAGAAGGTAATAAGTGCAAAGCTGGGTGAAAGCGAGGATAGGTAAAACAAAGATTCACTAAAAGCAATGAAGCATTACTTTAAGCCATAACATATACTTTAACAAGATGCGCACACATCGAAGACGGTGAAAGAGTTTGGAAGCAAAGAACGTACGATAGCCAAAGAGAGGACAGTGCGTATTTGCCGTGGAACTTTCACAGTACCGTCCCCTTCGTAGACCCCGTCGGGTTGGCAAAAGAGGACGGACCTCTATGCACCTTGTCATTGGCGGCATTGTTACCGGTCAGCCATTTTGGACACCATGAAAACGTGAACATCTCGGCGAATCCCTTTCGGAAGTTGTCGTTAAACCCACAGTAGATGATAGGATTCATCGCGCTGTTGGCATAGCCGATCCACAAAGTGAAGAATGCGATGTGTTTCCGAATGCTCAGGTCAATCTAGAGAGAACAGAGAGAAAATGTGGTGTAAATATAACATTTCGTCACATACAATTCAAAGAGAAAGATTAATCATCATTATTTTTCCGACCAAAAGGTTTGGAAGTGAAAATTAAGCACTGAAAACTTAAAAGTTGATCGGCATCATCAATTTGATGGACAATAATGACGGTTAATATAACAGTAGTCAGTAAATTTGAACAATTTCATCCTTTTTGAAATACCCACGACCAAGAAAATTCTCTCGCGACATTAATGATCGCATACATGTATATCCTTTGTATGACAGACATGTCAGTATTACGTATTTTATGGTAGTACACGTACAAGTGTTCGCACTTCATTGACCGTCGAGGATTCTCACCAAGATGCCGTCCCACCACCCGCGTATTATTCCATTAGTTACGTCACTCAAGTGCCACTGTGACACATCACCGTACCTCTGTGATGTATCATACGCCACAGTCCCTCTAGAGGACTGTGTATATGCCATACGGCGGAAAACACTTGAACGGTCTTTCACGCTGAAGTTTAGTAGGAGAAAGTTTCAAAGCAAGCTCCCCGCAGACATTTTTTATGAGTAGCGTACTTGGAGAAAAACAAGAGTTTTTACGGAAAGTGTATTCTACATAGCTATAACTTAGCTCGGTTGTTGAACCACTTTTTCTTAAAGGTATACTGTCACCTGTTCCAATTTTGCCACAGTTACCATGGAAAGAGAAAATCTAACCAATTACAGATTTTACAACGCTTACAGGCAAGCCTTGCCACTTCGATGCCTGGTATGCATGTTTTTTTACACACACTAAACGTTTTCATATCATTAACAGGAAGGAACCTAATGACTGGATTGTTTGTACAGGATAAACAACAGAAAACCTGACACCGAAATATACATGTATCTGACATGTAAGCCTTGAGACAGAGTACTATCACCAGTCTGGGGTGCAAATTAATGTCTTTACGACCAGATGGCTATTGACTCACACACATCCAAATTAAAGTCAGGCACACTATTACGTAACAGAAACATGATATTTATTATTTCCTTGTACTTGGACAAGAATGTTAATGATATGTGTACTGCGGCATTTTGTAATACGACGCATTTTGTAATAACTTACGCAAAATGTAATAAGGGTATCAGCATTTTGTAATAAAATGGTCTACGCATTTTGTAATAAGGGTATCAGCATTTTGTAATAAAATATTGTTTACGCGATTTGTAATAAGGTATCAGCGTTTTGTTATAAAACGCGTTTTGTAACATAAGTTAACGCATTTTGTAATAATTATAAACATCCGCTGATATTGTATGTATTTCAAAATGCTTTGTGGTTTCTGAATACGCAAAAATGTAATAGCATATAATGATGTCGATATTATATCTCACTACCGAGGCTAGGTTATCATAATAACGCCACATTAGGGGGTCTGAGTTGATAGTCAAAATGCAATTGAAGACAGAATGAGATTCATTGTATGCGATTTATAATTGAGAAAACAAACCGAGGAAGTTTTAGTAGGTTTACATACAGTACTGTACTTTGAAAAGACAATATACTGCAAACCGTTCTGCATTTTTTTCTCTTCAATGTTACTGTTGGTGGATGGAAAGAGAAAGGCTTGGAGATGACATGCAGAGCTCAGAATATGATAAAAGACAGCGACATCATCAACATTGACAGTGTTGTGTTCTAAGACCTAATTTTATTATACTAATGATGTACATGCCACAAAACCCACCTTATCCAGAAATGGTTCCCTTGTGACATTTTGAGGGGTTTGGTCTGATTTTTAGGGCGTTGCTACATTATTTTTACTTTTATTTACTAAAGATAAACGATAAATATTGTTTTTTGGTTACAATAAAATTGTGTATTCTTATGTTTTTGCATGTATATTGGATGAAGTTTGCAAAACTCGAATAATCAAATTCTGAGTTTTGCAAAATGATCGTAATGTTAGTGTACACTGTGATTTGAACGAAGCTTTTATTGAGTTCATAAAAATGATGTTACAAACATTTTCCTGGAACCATCAGTTGTAGACAACAGAATCTAATATACATTTAGACATAATTGAGAAATGGGAAGTGATAAATTCTTTAGAATGCTCTCAGAAAGAGAAGCAATTTAGAATACTGGTGGCCATTCTGAATATTTAATGAGGTCGTGTGACCAGTATTTGCATATTTTGGGGGCAATTGTAATACTACAATTCAAAAAATATCTTGTAAATGTGGACAAAGTTTGATAAATTCAATAGTCAGAAGATATAAAATAGGATACCTTGACCTGTCTGACCCCTATTCAAGGGCGCTGTGTGTAATTCTTGACTTATGAGTGAAGACAAGAAAATCTGTGTAAGGTTTATCAAATCTGTGTAAAGTTTATCATAATGTATAAAGTTTACATCAAAGTCCATGGTAATGGGACTCTAAAATGTGATTATGCATTTGAATATGATAAAATATCGATTATCTTTTACTCGAAAATTGGAAAACATGTAAAAATAATGATACATTTATATTGTTGGCGGCCATTTTGAATACCTAATTAGGTCACATGACCAGTTTTAGCATATTTTGGGACAAGTGTGTCATTGTCATTCAAAATATACATACTTACTGTGGGAAATATTTCATAATATTAGGTGCTGGATGTTATGTTACATTATGCTTTGACTGACCTAACACTTATACAGAGCCTTTGTTTACATTACTCTTAGCAGGTCGAAATGATACAAAATATCTGTGTTTTTTCAAAATCTTTGTCACAATTTCATTGCAGTCCATGCTGACGTGATAGAAAACAGGTTTGGTGATGAAAAATGATGAATTAATGAGGAATTCCTATGAAAATAAAGAAATATGTGGAAAAAATACAATATTTTATATATTAGCCGCCATTTTGAATACTTAATGAGGTCATGTAACCATAATTTGCATACTTTTGGCACAAAGTATTGTGTGATGATTCCAAAATTATAATGGTATGGGGACAGTCTTTGTTAATTTAAGAAGTCAGACGTCATGCTAGATGGTACTTCCAAATGTCAACTCCACCCCAGGGCCTTGGTATGGGGTGCAAAGGGTTAAAGTGGAAAATAAACGTACAAAAGGTTGCAATATTCTAAGCAACTTCTACATGTATGATATGTGTTTCTCTAAAGTTGATTGTCGATAATTTATGGTAATAAGATGGGAGGAGCTCGTTAATATGTCAATGCTGACAGCCGATATTTATCAAAATACACTGAAATAAACACTGACGTGAAGCAGTCAATTAAAATACTGAATGATCATTTATTTTAATCATTCCATAGACAAGGACAAAATAAAGCTCTATCGACAGACCAGCCACTTTTCCTTGTATGTAAAAGGTGACAATTCATATCTACTGAGCCATGGTTTTGTTTTCTCAGATCTATTTCTTTCCCGTTGTGTTCCTCCTTTGAATTCACGCTATCGCCCAATGGTAAAATTTGTCTAGCCAACGACCTAGGATAAGCTGCCCTGCAATACTATGATTAAGCTACATTTGGTTCGCTATCCTACTGGTCATACCTGCCAAATATCTGCCATTATTATTAAATGATAACAGCCATAGAAAGATTGATAGACAGACAGACAGACAGACAGACAGACAGACAGACAGACAGACAGACAGATAGATATATAGATATGCATACTCAGGCACTCTTTCCTCCCTCCCTACCCACATAGATGCAGACATACATACATGCATGCATGCATACATACATACATACATACATACATACATACATACATACATACATACATACATACATACATACATACATACATACATACATACATACATACATGCATGCATGCATGCATGCATGCATACATACTCAACAGGTCATATATACTTCCGCTTTAATAGCTGAACAAGTCAAATCACTAAAACATCAGATTATTCTGACTATTTTAGTTTAGTTTAGTTTTAGTTTAGTTTACTTTACATTACTTCAGTATAGTTAAGGTTATTACGAAAATAACGCAAAGAATGTATAAAGACACATACATGTAGTCATTAGCGCGCGTTTAGCGCGTCGGGCGATGCGTTGCACAAATGTCTGAGTGCTTACTTTGCGGTATTTTCGTAGTAATTATTATCGTACATCTCCTTTTTTATCAAGAATATATGCACCCGTCGTTTCCGATGCATTATTCCATACACTTTAGAGGCATATTCTGCATCGCCCTCTTAACTGCGAGCGGGTTAAGGGTAAGCGTCATCTTTGTTTACATCGCGCGCTCATCCAACATTCGATGTACGAGCCGAGCAGCGATGCCGTGCCATATTTGTACTGTGCCGTCTTGGTGAACTTTCGTTATTACCTCATAATATTTTTCACCTCTCAACAATCGTTATACATTTACTTCTGTTTCTTTAACCAGATAGAAGTTATTTTCAAAGTACAGTATGGAGTTTCAATATAGAGCCATTCAATGACGCACTGTTTATCATCAAATATAAAGGGGTTATTGCATGCCCGTTACGTGCCCGTTTTTACCGAAGCTCGATTCTATTGTTTGCGAAGGCAGATGTATAATAATTTATTTTATGTTATTATATTTTATTACACCCCACTCATTCAGCGTGCACTGCCATTGGTTAAACACGACTCACGTGACATATAAAAGAACGTGATGATGCCCCCTGCGAATGTGATGCCCTCTGCATTTGATATTACATGGATGACGTCATTTTACTTACTGCGCATCCTTTCTGTGCAAAACAAATTGTCGTTCGCTTGTTGTACTTTGCAGTCGGCAACTTATGGCTGAAAAATGTCATGCAGAGCTGTCACCGGCACAGTTAGACGATATTCTGATGCAAGTAAACAGCAAACGAACGAAAATGGCAACAAGGAATGCAATTTCTGTATTCAACGACTATGCAAGCAACAAATTTGGATGCGCCACCGAGGAGATCGGCAAACTTTAGTGGCAACCCTAGACTCGGCACTGACAACATTTTACGCTGAGGTCCGGACTCAGAAGGCGAGCTGTACTCGAAGAAGTCTTTGTGTTTTTTGTTTCTTTGCATGTTTGCTTGTTATGTTTAAAAAAAAATAATAACACATGAGAGCCAGGGCAATATTACGATTTTTTTGCCTGAGTATACGATTTTTTTATCTGAGTATCTACCTGTTGATTGCTTGTTGTCTGCAATACATCAGAAAGAATGTCGTTATCCTATATTTAATAAATCAACTGACTGTGTACACCAATGATTCTCTCAAATCGTTACCTGCCTCAGATGATCAGTTGGTAAAAATACTGATTGACAGCTGTCTAAAATTAAGTCTGTCTAATTTCAAGTGGAAGTCAGGGAGCGATCAAATTTTGTACTTACTTAACGAGTAAACACACTCTTTGTAATACCATTCCAAAGTCAATAAAATATCTGTTAATGCTTTAAAACTGGGGAAAGTTTTTAAAATTATTACAAAATGCGTTAACAGTTATTACAAAGTGCGAATTATTACAAAATGCTGATACCCTTGTTACATTTTGCGTAGACAATTTTTTATTACAAAATGCTGATACCCTTGTTACAAAACGCGTAGACTGGTTTATTACAAAATACTGCAGACGTTATTACAAAATGCGTCAGTTATTACAAAATGCTGATACCCCTTATTACATTTTGCGTAAGTTATTACAAAACACGTCAGTATTACAAAATGCCGCAGCACAATATGAAAACGTTTAGTGTGTGTAAAAAAAACATGCATACCAGGCATTGAAGTGCCAAGGCTTGCCTGTGAGCGTTGTAAGCGGGTGGCCGCTTTTTAAAAACAGAGCCCCCACACGGGCATTTTGAATACGCCCCTTAGACCATATATGGGCATATTTAGATTACAGTTGATTGTATACCTTTAAGGGTGGGGATTGGCCGAGCAGTTTTGACTGTGATGTCTTCGCTAGGTGACTGGGTGCCGCACGTTGTGAGTTTGAATCCGATCGAAAATCTACTGAATAACATCTAGATATGCACAGAATGGAGCGAGGCCTCGAAGGACCTGCGCCTTCGTCTTTATAAAACTCTAGAAAACGTGAATGAAAGTTTTTTTTTTAAATGGACAGTAACTGTGATATTTGACAGTCACGATGTTTCGATATTTTTTGTTTTGCATGTCTACTACAGGTTCTTGCCCCTGTACACAGTAACTTGTGAATCGATACACGACGGCGGCCGTTGTATGGTATGTACTTCCTACTTTTTCAATGCATCCATCTTGTATCGATTCGCAAGTGACTGTGCGCTTGTACTACTCCCAAAAGAAAAGTACATGTAAGATACCAATGAATTAGCTAGTCAGCTCGGCCTGTACGCGTGAAGACTGCATTTCTATCGCTGACAAGTGAATTCTGGACCGCACAAGAATTCAAATGGGAACAATTACGGTGCATTCTTCACGTATAAACGCTGTATTGACAAGCTAAATAATAGATGTTTCAACATGACTTGGGGAGTAGAACAAGAACTTGCCATTGACATTCAAAAGAACAATCAAGAACAAGTCACCAAAAGTCACTACTGGCCCTCCAATCACAGGGGACTCGTACTTGTTGTTTATTTGTGTCTGTTTGTTTGTGTGTATGTATTTGTGTTTGTTTATTTGTTATTTTTAATAAAATAACAGCGAAAAGCTGTTTTGTTAATATTTGTCAATAAAGAGCAGTTTATTTATTTGTTTGTTTATTTATTTAGAGGGAGTGAATAAGTCTAACCCTAACCCTAACCCTAACTTAAGCCTAACCCTAACCCTAACCCTAACCCTAACCCTAACTTAAGCCTAACCCTAACCCAAACCATCGGAAATACGTATCAACATACAAACAAATAAATAAATAAATAAATAAATAAATAAACTGCTCTTTATTGACAAATATTAACAAACAGCTTTTCGCTGTAATTATATTACAATAACAAATAAACAAACACAAATACATACACACAAACAAACAGACACAAATAAACAACAAGTACGAGTCCCTGTGCTCCAATGGCAACGCAGCAAAAATATCACCACATACATAAAATACATTGAGATAGCGTGAAACCATGTGAAGCGGAAAATGCATAGGAAATACCAAGCCTTTCCAGTTTATCTTTTGAAGATTTACGATGTAATACATTGACAAGTCACATGATTGATAGACGCTAAGAATTATGTCCAGCTCCACAAATTTTTTCAACAACGGTTGCTTTGTAATTCCGAACAACAAACAATAGGAATAAAATATCCAACCGTCCAGATAAGACGAGCGACGTTTATCAAAAGAGGCGTACTTGTCACTGTGCAATGCAAGCAACTTCAGTTGTGCTCTTTTTTGTCTCTTTGTAACTGTGTTTTGTCAAATAACACGTTTCGTGTTAGCAGACAATCGCTTTTGATGATTAACAGTCACTGTTGAAGAGACATTCAATTGCTTGTTCATTTCTTATCGACGGAGCATGTAATCGATTTATCCTACAGGCGGCTTCCCAGTTTGAAAAGAGCTGTTTTAAATCACGCAATTCTTGCCCGGTTCAAATAGCGCTTCAAATCCGGTAATTGTACTACAATCCTAGCCTGACCTTTAAAATTCATATTCTCCATTCATATTTTTGAAGGGAAACTCAAAGCAGGATGAAATGTCAGTCGTGAAAACGGATATTCAAACTACATTTAATGTACGGCTTCTGTTGAGGAATATTTAATTTCATTCACAGATGCATGCGATGTTTAGTTATACTTGTGTCATAGAATGCCTTGGCTATTGAACCACTTCAATATGCAGTTCTCCATTGGAGTATACAGTTTTGTTGTCTTGGTGTAGCTGTATACAGAGATGTGCGTATGCCATACCATTCTAGTCGAGGGTGACTTCGTCTTTGGCCAAAGACGGAGTCTAGGCATGCATGTAAATGGTAACGACGAGTTGGACTGAATTCATTTCGCTTTGGGATACAAAATATATCATGTCCAGCTTGACACTGTCAGTATGTTTGGAATGCTTTATCAGCAAAGAATAAACTCCGAAAAGCCTCGGGAACAAAACGCGGTTTCAATAAAATAAACACGATGCCAATACAGAATCGAATGACTTCCGTTACAACCTATGGGCCAGTACCAGCATTATGAACAAGATTAGATTCCGTGTTCACATTTGTCCGCTATGGACATTTGTACTAATTTTCTGCTTTCGGCTACCAACCACTTGCCCAAAGGCCAATTCTTCGGTTCTCTTTTGAGACTACAGTCAAAACCTTCATGCCGCACCCGATAGAAGATCGGGTTACGTTTGATTTGTTTTTAATTAATTTGATATATGATACGGCCCAGGAGGTTAATCTCCCGCCGGATATGGATTCCGTTTTAATTAAAACTAATGGCAGGGGATATTTGTTTTGATTTAGAGTAGCCTGGGTATTACGTGATATTTCCCACGTGGAATTCGCTGTAATGAATGGACTGAGATCAATCGCAGAGCTGGCACTTCTAGGGCTTGTGGCAATACCGATAGAAAGTAGATGTACTTTGTCTTCTGTCGTGATTGACTGCTCGACGTTTGACGAACTAAACTTTCCTGGGTTGTCAAATCTTTTGTCAAGACCTTATTTGCTGGCAGTAGTGTAAAACCTTATCGAGTACAAAGACATACCTGATATTCTTCCGGGTTCTTAGCTGATGATGTCAGCCAGACCTGATACATATTTTACTTGAGCACATGTCCTTCAAAACACAGACACGACTAAGGACAAAAAATTGTCCCATTTTAATCTATATATGAGAGTAAAGTCGTAAGTGATGGCTTTCATGACACCCGCTACTCAGTTCTGAACGAGCGAAAACATACTTACACGATACATTTTCCCAACTAGCCCTTTTTACCGTTGTAGTTTACATAGCGGATCTTTATAACAAGCATGTCTCATACAGTTCACAGTACAAAGTAACATAGCGCCAAATTAAAAATTGTTGAGGAGTTTTAATTTGCAGTTTAAGTTGACTCCATCTGTTATGAAAAAGACACACATGGCAAACTCACATTTTTGACAGAAAAAAAATATTGAGTCGATTCCTTTATCAAGCAGGAATTTTATAACTTTCTTATTGATTTCATATTGAATCATAATCATCTATTACATTTTAGCGTATATTCGTACAGACGTGTTCGAGATACAACAAAGCAAAGAGATGTGGATCTCTTCAAAAGAATGGAGACAATACTAGAAAATGGATGACTTTTTAAAATCCCTACACATGCAGACAAATAAAAACAACATATATGTATACGCAAACGTTAATCCTGTCCCGATTAAGATGATTATAGACTCTATTTCGCCTCAGCGTTTGTTTGAGAACATCTGTCACATCGGAGCCCTTTGTTGGCAACTGGTATCTTTATCACATTCTGTCAAATATTGTGTCAGGTTGCACATTCCAAACCTGCTAATTCGTCTGCATTTATTTGGCGGGTCTTCGCCTATGACGTCATCGCTAATATGCGGATATATTGAAGGCTATTTATAGATATATTAACAAATAAGCATGACTGTCTGGGTGTGATTAGCAAGTGCCATGGTGATAATTTTGCCTTTTTTCACAATTGAACAAATAAAACACTTGATGGTGGCTCGAAAAGTGCCATATAATTAGCTTCATCATCACAAATAATTACACTTTGTCAAAGTAGTTGTCCAAATTTTAACCATTTTAAAAAACTATCTTGTAAAGGTAGAACGCGCCTCGGGGACAGAAATTTGGGATTTCAAATTTTATCATTTTTCTTCTGACCTACAACTTGTGGGGCTCAGTTTGATGAAAGAAAACTTTTCACCATCTCAGTTTTCAGAAAATCGAAAATTGTATTTTTTATAGAGTTAACACGGGGATGGAGGCCATTTTGAATTTCAGATATCGGGGAATTTGAGCTAATTTGTCTCGCTAGTACCAAAGTTTGCATGGTGACCCCTAATTTTTTACTCTTGCTTTGGTAAGAGAATGGTCGACAGTTTCTTTGAGGAAAGTTTGAGCAAAAGTTTCAGTCTTTCACTTTCGAGGTGCATATTGCCTTAAATAATAATTTGCGAATTTGATTCAAATTACTTTTGTGAAATATACATGTAAAAAGGCATACTGTAGATGAATCGTTGTAATTCCCTATAGGATTTTACGTGTCATAGTGACTGCTGATGGTATCTCTCTGATGCTCGGATATATTTCTGATGTACATAGTTTCCTTTCTCCATTAAGAATTTGCAAACCCCTGACTTCATGAGAATTTATGTTTTGGATGTACAAGCTTAGAGGAAACCAATTGTTAGTTTTGTCATAAAATTTACGAATGATTCGATGATATTTATGATTTAGTTGTGTTAATTTAATCAACGTAAAAATTTGGCAAAACCATGTTTATGGACGTAATTGAGTCTTGTTGGCAATTTTATAGAGACTAGTTAATTGATATAATAATTATTCATTTATAATTTTTTACAATTTAAACGGTCTGTTTTTCATTCATGTAGTTGTTTAGTAAAAATAAAAAATAATTCATGGGTAACTAATGTGTTAGAACAGTTCAGTTGCATCAACCTGGTGCTGTCGGTATTATTTATTGAAATCTGTGGCTTCATCGTGCACCTGTAGCAGAGGTTATTGACAATTTTATCCGAGGTCTAAATTAATAAGTAGATCTAACTGTTACACTGGGATGGCTACAGATTGAGAACAGCTGTGAAAGATGTTGGCAGTTTAAAGAAATGTCTCAACGCGTTTTCGGTTGACAAAATGGTGAACAGCATTCACAAATATATATATATATATATATATATATATATATATATATATATATATATATATATATATATATTAAAGTTTTCGATAATGTATATTTAGTGTGACTTAATCATCATCAGATGAGTTTGACAAAAATTCTTTTCACAAGGAATTGTCACGCAGTGTATAGAAACATTTTAGTGGCCTTATTCAACAGGTTTGCCTTTTCAATAAAAGGAAAGTCTAATTATGCACCCATATATTTAAATTTCAGTTAAATTAATGTCAATATCAATTTGATATTTACTGTACATCTACTACATCTATTGGGATCGCTTTATTTATGTGCACGCGTGATATAATTCATTCCAACGTTACAATTCGTAGTATAACTTTGAAAAACGTATGCAATGTCATCAGCAAAACACAAGACGCCAATTAGTGATCATAATTCTTCCTACATCCTTTAGTAATCCCCAACTTGCTGATCATTATTTAACATTGTTAACCCGCAGTGGTTTCATTGTTGATGAATGTGTTGCTACAGCGCCATGAGTGACAAGAATTTTCGCTTTAACCCTTTGAGCGCCAAAGTCAATTTATTGCCGCCTTCATAAAATGGTCAAAAATTGTATGAAAACAATTGCCGAAAAATTCACAAATATTGGTTACAAGTTGCACAAATTTTGGTGGGAAAAATTACAGCACTCAAAGGGTTAAAGGCGCAAATATGCGAGTTAAATATACAGTGGTTTCAATTGGTATATGTGTCTTCAAAGTCTAAATATTTTATGTTACCAAGACTTCCCAATCACAAGCAATTAACCTTTTCGTTTCTTCTTCAGACTCTCATCTCAACGTACTTTGATTTATCTTTCGTAAAATGGCAATGTTATACACCCACTTTACAAATATTTGTGTAGGGATGCCGAAAAATGAAAATTCAGACAAAACGGATTAATAAGGCTTACAGTGGCTTGCTTTGAACCGTTGGCAATACTACTAGGCGGCAGTATCAGTCAATAACAAAGAAATTAACGCTTTGAAAGTTTAAACATCGTCTGGAAGGAGGTCACGTATAGTCGAAACAACACATCCACACACATCCCGTCAACTGTCCAGAACGCATCATTTGCAAACGCTGTTTGTGCGTCAGTGGTGTTGTTTTGACTACGTCTGACCTCCTTCCAGACGATGTTTGAATTTTCAGAGAGTTGATTTCTTTGTGATTACCGCGATAGTTCTACCTGGCAGTGTTGGTGACTCCTCACTTTTGACAGTACATCTAGTTTCCGCATTGCGGACGGTTCAACGCAAACTACTGTAGGTCAATCTAATCTTGCATGAGACGTGACAACATTCACAAAGACTTGTTATGAAACCAAGTTTTACAGTGACAGGCAATGGTGATAAAAAATTGCTAACGGAACGAATCCAATGACAGAGCATATAAGGTTTACCATATCACTGAAGGTTGAACGTTTCTACGAAACAATCTTTGCTTCCTTCCGGAGAGCCAACCCAGAAACATCTTCACGGCCAACTGCCTTGTCAATCATTATGGCGAAAGGAAGTGTTCTACCTTCAAGTTGTTAGATCAGCAAATAAGAGTAATAATAGAAATCTTCTCATTTTGTACGTTCGATATTTGAACATTAGAAGGTAACCAATGGCATTCTCAAGACTCATTGAAAATAAAAAAAGAACAGCAAATAATCATTTCACTGAGGGTCATATACTTCCCAGTGGGACGGGCATCCTTTTCTATTCTTCCTGTCTATATATTTGTCTGGTAAGAGATAAGATTAAGAAAAACGTGCTCTTTCCTCTTCAAATGTCACGCATAAGGGCGTACAAAATGTGTCGCCACGAAGCAACGATCGACGGTAGCGCTCAGAAACCTTCATTCCTAGGGCTTCAAAAAGAAAGAGTAATAAATATGAGGGAGAGAAGACTTTGTCGCTCGGAAATTACAATGCCGAGATGACTACGGATGAATTGGGATGAAATCGAATCAGCATAGAACAAGTTAATAAATGATATCCGGTTCGGAAATGGACGATTGTTTGACGACCTGTTGTGTTTTACTGTGAGTGATTGGTAATAAATGTAAGCACTAAGCAACGGTGTGAATCAAGCAATTCAACAAACCCAATAAACGGATTCGAAAGTGTGTCTCTCTCTCACCGAAACTTCGGATTTAATTTTCGGTTTCTTGCCTGGTCGCCAAAAGGTAAAATTCTCAGTAATCAATCAAATTCGGTATTAATTGCTTGCCAGCATGCAGTATAATCACAATGAGTTCTCATTAAGCTGCAAGGGCAGTTCCATCCCACGTTACCGGGTAACAAACCTAAATGGAGGTCAGAGATGACGCAGACATCCCCGCTGGTCGATTTCCAGACATCATTGACACATATAAACTGTGAAATATTGAGTGGGTCGTACGAATGTGTACAGACACCTTTGAAACGTCAATTTCATACCCACATTTTGAACGATTTACAGTTGCTCTGAGGTGTTTGTTAAGAACATATTCTTGTTTATTTGATAACATTCTGTATTTTGCAGTGAATGTGAGATTGGCACCACTACAGTATGTTCTACACTGCTGTTATTTAAGTAGACCAAAGCCAGTAGACAAAGCTGGTAGAGTTTCCGTGTTTGATATGATAAATTATACCATGCGTATGTACTTGAATGTCTGTATCAAGATAAACTAACTAAAATCTGTTAACAAATTGCTTGCCTACTATCTCTACAGAAAAAAATATTCATGATACTTGCTACTTCCATAAAAATATTGTATTACATTCTTCAAGTTAATTTTTTAAGCTACAACAGATTGAACGCTTAATCAGCTAATTGTGTCCGTAATGATGAGATAGATACAGGTTGCTTTTCATGCTAACATATAATAAGCATTCAGGGTTTGTGCTATCAATGTTACTAAAATGGAACTGTACCAGCATTCACCTTTATTGTGAAGCGAAAACAGATAATTAGCGAGGCATGGTGGTCTAGCAAGTCACCTCACATGCAGGTGTCACTTTTGGCATCTGGTCATAAGAATATTTTTAATTTAACTATATCGATTCGAACTTTCAAAACTCTCCGTTCTTTACTTTGAATAGGTCTGCTCTAGTTACTATTGTGAACAAGTTACTGACTTAAGGGATATAGTCGTCAGTACTGCGCTCAAAGGTCGTATGGGACCCATACGACCAATGTATACACTGTATCCAAGGTACAATAGTGATTGATGAAAGTTAAAACATTTCTGTCTTAATCTACATCGTGTGATTTAAATGTTGCAGCTATGATGATGAGGTACATCTAGATATCGTGAACGAAATACATTGTTTGTAAACAAGAAACTCGCACCGGCGCAGTTCAGACGACTGTTTCCCTTTAAGAGAAATTCTCACGCAATTAACAAACAAAGTACCCAATTGCTTGAGGTGAAAGTCAGACAGGTACATAGACCTTGCTAAATGTAATGGCAGCAAAAAAAGTCGTTTAGTAAAACTGAAAACGCGATTTCGATTTTTTCAAAACAGGTGTCTTACTCGTATTCATTTCCTCAATAGTTTTGATGAAAAGTAATCGAAAACTTAATATGCAACAGAAAATCTATACTTACAATTGGAATCTATTGGTGATGTTCCAATCGGAACAAGTTTGAAGATTTTTGATATAAAGAACACCTATTCTGAATTATTGTTCTGAGGTATAGGGTCTTATTCAAGCACCTGATATTGAAAGAATTAACGTTGAATTTAGTAAATCTGTATTGCGCCAATACTGTTCAGTCATTAAGTCGCATCGAGAGGTGAGCTTGGAAGATTCAGCATGAGATATGGGAATCCTGACGATTTCCGAAGATAGTTAAATTCTGGCTGCGTTTGATCAAAACTGACACAAACAGATATATTTTACATGCCTACCAGAAACAATGTACAGCTAAGAGGAACCATGGGTGTTTAGTAAAAGCTTTAAGATAGTTACTGTTTCACTATGGGTTTGCAGAGTCATTGTTTAACCAGGGCGTAGGTAATGACACAAAATTTCTTTCTGAGTTTAAGCAGCGGTGTATCGATATTGATTTTCAAGATTGGAATGCCGATATAAGTATTTGCAAGAGACTGGAATCCAACAGACATTTTAAATCAACTTCAACAATAGAAACATTCTTAGCAGTTTGAAACCAACTTTTATAATAGATTATGTATTTGTAGCCATGGGAGTATCGAAAATGAATGTCTTGACACTTTTACAATGTAAATTCTATGAATCTGTCCGGGAGAAGTACTTATATCTGTTCAATATTTTACCAATCCATCAACATGTCAACACAAAATACAAATGTTCTAAGAAGGATAAGCTTTTACTTGTTGTTTAATGCATTTAAGGAAAGAAATAAGCTGATTAAGTAATTCTTTTGGTTTTCCAATATATACTGAAAATTAAATTCCTTTTTATCCTTTTTAATATGGAAAGGTCACTTCTCCTTTGGCATTATAAAATCTATTCGAAAAGACACCCTATGGTAGTACTTCAATCAAGATTTTTATAGCCACTATGAACAGTATTTCACGTACTGGGAAGTCATTTCAACGATGGCCACGCCTAATTGCATAGCAGCTACTAAAAGTATGGCAAATCCAAAAGGAAGTCGTGGTGGGAGTTTGAGGACATTATAAATGTACAACGGTAGCCTCTCTAATTAAACCGTTATAGGTACTCAGCTTTTAATAGGTACAGACGTACTAACAATTGATAAGTCTTCAATGTAGATCATAAATATACTTAGCAACCATCACCATACCAACGACAATGTCACAAAATATTATTGACGTCAAAGGTCGCTCACTTCGACAGGTTTCGATACAGACACATAGGCTTTCACTGATAAAAACCCTAAATATGGTATTACTTGTACTCTCGTCACATTTTATATAATTTCTTATTCAGTGCTGTTCACCAGTCTGACCCGACAGAATGAATCATTCATATTCAGTTGATGGGTCAGTCAGCGTGTCAAAACAAAAATATGACAATCATTTAAAGGCATTAGAGGTAAATATCATAAACAACAAAATAAATTGGCCCAACAATTGAAAAACAACCCAGACTAAAAATAGAAGAACAAGCAGATAATTAGGAAAAATCATACTGCACTGTACTTCAACGGCTAGTGGCTGAATTAACTAATGGGACATTAGATTTGTTTTACGAATACTATTAAAATTAATTATAGATACTTTAATGCAAAAATAAAACAATAAAAAACAAAAGAAACACAAACTGTAGAGTGACTTTCTTGCCGTATTCTGCAATTTTATATGCTAAATGTAGTATTACCATGATTGTTCAAACGTAGCTAATTGGTTTGAGTGGATCGACCTTTCATGAAACCTTACTCAGGCATTCTGTGGAATCTTTCAAAACATTGGAAACCATTGGGCCTGGGTTCGTTTCACTTATACAAACATATAGTAAACAGGAAACTAGACTTTGATTTATACCTATCTCCTTGTCTTTTAGTGAAATTCATTTCACCTATAAAGTCAATAGCAACGGTGTCTGATAAAACCTATCATAAACTTGTTATGTTGTTTTGAGTTCGAGAAATGGAGATTACTGACGTACAGGAAGAAACGGTACTTACTGTAAGAAGTTAGTGAGTCCGATAGTATGCTCAGCTGTATTTTAGACTTGTTGTTACATATCTATGATATCGATGGACTATAGATACTGATACTAAAAATAGACGGTATCCGTGTATCAAAACAGAACAATGTTTTTAAATTTCAAAGTTCGTCTTTTCATCGTGGAAGCAGATTTTTTACGATGAGACGGCACTTTATGGTCATTGTAGGTAAAACATATTAAACTATTAAGCAAACTAGGAATAACTTATTATCTCACTGAAGTCAACCCAGCGCTGTTTTATACATAGAATATGTGACCTCACAAAAGGCAACACAGCGCAAGAACCTTATGTTATGAAATTGAAGCCGTACTGGTCTTGCCTGAAATGTCCCGGATTCTTGTTTTGTCTCCGATTAGTATTATTATTTTAATAAAAAAATGATCTGATCGCATTCTAAAGCTATGTTCTGAAAAATATAGCCAAATGGTCCTAGCAATTCTAAATGGCACACGCTTGACAATCAATACTTGCCAGACCTCAGAATCAGAGCACAAGATGGAAGAGGTCTTCAAAAGCTTAATCGTATCAAAGAACTACGGATTCATTTAATTTGCCATATAATTACTTCTGAAATGTCAGCCATCTCTACTTTCATGACCGTTTCTTAAGACCTGACCACTTGATCCTTCAAGGGAAAATATCCCATCAATAGTTCTGATAGCATGCGTAATGGACACTTTAATGTCTTATCCGTTTAGTACATCTTGTATGCATGGCAATGTTTACAGAGCACGCAAAACCAGTCCTTTGCACCGAGGAACAGACAGACTTCAATTACGTTTCAATAGCCTGTCTGCGGTTATGTGAAGAGCAAGAATCGACATGGAACGAAAAGGTGAACACCTGCTTGATAGCACACGTTATTAAATCACAAAGCACTTTGGCAGGTGTGTGTACTTTCTCGGAAAAAGTAGTACGTGGTACACGGCTGAAAGTTCTTGAGTTTTTTACTGTACCATACACAATTGGTCTCATAAATGAGTGATTGGATCTTTCATGGTCGGAGAAGTAGATGTACACATTCATAGAACCATAAAGCGAACGCTTTTCTGTTTCATGAGAATGATTTATCAACTTTAGGGTCGACAGCAAACTCTGTATTTATATCTTTGTCAATATCGAAAAATTATCTTAAAAGAAAATATGGACAACATGCTCAATAACTGCTCATATAAATAAAGTCAGTAAGGTTCACTAAAGGCTTCATCTGTCTAAAGTGACATCATTAATTGTCACTATCAGTCAAACTTTCACATAAGAAGCTTTCTCTTGCTTACTGTTTGCGATGGTAAAAAATGGATACTCAGTATTTTGCGATCAATTAGTATGTTTATCAATCGTCCTCCCTTCGTCCAGCAAGTCTGCTTTCCTGTCGTCTCTTTGTCTGTCTGTCTGTCTGTCTGTCTTTCTCTCTGTCTGTCTGTATCTAGTACGAAATGATATATATATATATATATATATATATATATATATATATATATATATATATATATATATATATATATATATAATATATATATATATATATATTACGAATGTATGTTCACATGTGTTTACGATAGAGCAGACGGTGCATAGGTGCAGCAGATAAAGTGGCGACGTAATTGTGATACCAAGCAGAAATATGCTAGTGAGTTACCGACTAATCAGCTGAACTTAAAACCTCGACATGCAGTGCAGTAAGGATACATTTGTCACCCATGATACTGCATGTCGACAGTATTTGAATTGGCTTAACTTAATCATGTATCTTAAATCTTTCTTGACACAACAACCTGCAAAATGAGAATAGGGTTGTAGGTCCATATGGTTAATTAATAACACTAACTCGGCGCTAACAGCTCCACTTTGCTCTGAATGCCTGTTATGATCGGTGGCCAGATAACGTATTTAAGGTAGTATGCGCCTCGAAAGTGAAAGACTTAAACTTTTGCTCAAACTTTCTACAACGAATCTGTCAACCATTCTCTTACCAACTCGACAATAAAAATCGGGGTTACCGTGCAAAGTTTTGAACCAGCGAATCAAATTGCTCAAAATTTTGCGATATTTAAAATTCAAAATGGCCACCATTCTTATGTTAACTCTATGGGAAAAAATTAAACTTTAGATTTTCGAAAAACTAAGCTGCTGAAAGTTTTTCTTTATCAAAGAGCTTTAAAATGAGCCCCCACAAGTGGTAGATCAGAAAAGAATTGTGGAAATTTGAGAGTCCGACTCTCAGTCCCCGAGGCTCGTTCTACCTTAAACCCATAACTTCCCATGTTGGTTTACACGTAACTCAATTGTTTGTTTCTTCAATATCATAAGGCAACTTGAAGATGGATGCATCATAATGTGGTATTGCAATTAACACGGCTATCGTGTTGCTGGTTGGTTTAAATTTCTTTTTCTTCAATTCGTAAGACCTCATAGTTGGCTATCGAATAACATGGAGACTACAGCAATTAACGCTTTTAAATGATGATATCAAGATTGAGCAACACATATTATGCCCCTTAGATATTGTAAATATCTCGCAGGTACATATAATCATTTGCCCGACTTCTTTTGACCATCGAGTTTCCCCACTTAAACGTCTGTTGTACACGAGAGAAATTGTCTATGAACAATTTTTATAAGAGGTTTTTATCTCAGCCAATTTACTCTCGTGTTGTGCAGACAATTTTTCGTGAGTTTTCTTCCTTTTAGCAAAAAAATCAACGTGTATAATATTGTTCCTCACCAGCAAAGTTTCTCTCCATGTACGCCGGAAAAAGCAATTTTTTCTCACTTATTATATGGGAACTTTATTCTAATTTTCCTGCGTTACATGACGCAAGATCTCCAGACTTCAAGAACATGGACAAAAAAGATCATGCACTTGGAGAAATTGGAAGGGAACTTGGAAAAACTGGCAAAATCTAGGTTCATGACAAACCTGGTGTTGTGCCACCTACCTTGCCGTCCATCTATCGTCAAACTACTCATTTGCAAACAAACAT
Source organism: Ptychodera flava (assembly GCF_041260155.1). Lineage (NCBI taxonomy): Eukaryota > Metazoa > Hemichordata > Enteropneusta > Ptychoderidae > Ptychodera > Ptychodera flava. Next base: position 10,033,939 of record NC_091949.1, on the reverse strand, counting down.
ACGTTTTTCGGTAACGTGCATGTTTTATTATGTCAAAAGAAGATATGGAATAGCTACATATTGCGCAGGATAATTGGACCAAAGTTCCCCTAATTTATCCTGAAGACTGCATCATTTAATATATTACCACCACTTTCACTGAGGGCAGCCATTTTGTACTGTCAGGTCATTTCCACGCATGCGGTTTAGTAAAAATACATGAAGAAAATTGCTTTCGCCGGCGCACGCGATGTGGGAATTTGCAAGCGAGGAAAAATGTTTAAAAAGGCACGTTGAATATTTTGGTCAATGGCACAAAAGGAAGAAGATTCACGAAAAATTGCCCCAACTCGAGAGTTAATTGGCTTAGCAAACATTCCCGAATGAAATTTTGCTCAGCTAATTTACCTCGTGTGCGGTGGGCTACGGCCTTTCAAAATATCCCATTGGTGTCACATTTACTGGTAATTGACGGAAAATTCGTTCCTATACCGAGGCTATGGGCTTTCAAAATATCCCATTGGGTGTAACATTCACTGGTAATTGACAAACATTTCGTTCCTATATACCGAGGCTGCTTGTATTTCAAATCCTTTTGGCTATTTTGACATAATAACTGTCTCTGAGCAGCGGTACGAAGGCTGTTTTATGAACGATGTCTAAAGGAAAGAGCATTACCGTTTACTTATTTCAACAATTTGTCATCTCCCATTGGAAATATTTCTCCCATTTGTGTAGTCATATAAAACTCGTAAATCCCAGCATTGATTAATGCGAGAATAGTTCAGTTTTGCGCTAAATACTGTTCACTCGCGGGGTCTAGTTTGCTGTATTTTATTTTGCAGGGAAGATGAATAGCTATTGGCTGATGAAGTTGGCAATCACCTTACATCTTTCAATCACTGTCAAGAACTCATAGTAGTTTGCTTTGCTTGCAGGGTTTGTTTGATAAACATGGAAGTTTATGTCTTATTTTCCTTCGTGTAGTATAGGGAGAGCTTCTCTATCATTGAAGCAATTTTCATTGTCTTTGATACTGTATCTCATTTCAAGACAAATCCAGGCCAGGTTGCTGTTTCTTTTCCTGGAGCAAAAGTTTGGAACGACACTTTTGTTCATATTAAGTCCACAAACTCTTTTGATAACTTCAAACAAACTTTAAGACAACATTTGGTCAATCAGTAATGGGTGATTTAGTATATGATATATATATATTTATATACATATATAATTTCACTTTTGCTATGTAGTCATTTAGTGATTTTCGTCGTTATTGTGATTAATTCAGCGCCTTTTTTTCTGTAAAGAACTATTTGTTATTGTTATTATAAGCCCTCTTTGCTAACTTTGAGTTTCAGACAAGCTATCATGGCGGAGTTTTGGCTAGACTAACTGTTAGCTATTTCACTACTCCCCATTTACCCTCTATTTTGTTACCTTTCTTTCGATCACATGTGTATGTAACTGCCTTTTTATATCGGGTAAATAAACCAATTATAATTATTATGATTTCAAGTTTTCACTTTGCAACTTCGCATTCTCTCGGACGGGCAGGGCATGGTGATATATTATATTACCATGCCCTGCCCGTCGCATTTTGATTGGTCGAGCTGAACCACGTGACTGACCACAAATACACAGTAATGGTTTGTTTACATGCCCGTGAATATGAATAATACGATTAACAACTCAAAGTATCGTAACTTTACAGCTCAAACGTAAATCATAATCAATCACAAAATAAAATGGAGCACTTGTAGGTCAAGTTGAGATACTTTTTTCTGAAAACATATCCGGATTTGCCAATTTTTACAGCGCGCGTGACAGTGCGTCGCGTATTGCTCAGTTTCTGGGGCCCAGTTGTCGTTCGCTCCGGAAATTTTGACGGTTTTCTTGGGTTCGCTGATAATATAATGGAAATAACAGACTCCGCTCTGACCATTAACGTTTATTTGTGGGCGCGGGCTCGAGGAAAGCCAAATTAACGGGCTCGGCAAGCCTCGCCCGTTAATGTTTGGCTTTCCTCTCGCCCTTGCCCACAAATAAACGTTAATGGTCAGCGCGTTGCCCGTTATTTCTATAATGACTGTTTTAGCATACAAGAAGGCGCCAACACCGTCCTTTGAATCTCTGGCGACTTTCGTTTGATAGTACCGAACTTAACTGAGAAAAGTTTCTATCTGTTCATAAATTGGCGGAGCTCCCAATCTTAGACACGTTATAAGGGTATCGTATGCGTGTTAGACTTCCGTGATGTCACGAATTACCTATCGACTTAAACTGATTTCGCGTGCGAGTTAACGGCAAATCAAAAACGTAATGGCGTAAAGAGAATGTAATTGCTGCTTATCGTTAGTAGGATTACAGTTGACGTTTGACTGTGCTGACCTAGTTGTGAAAATCCATTGCAGGATTTCGGAGTTTGTCACCTGCTGCGTCGAAGCTTTTCTACTCACGATCGCTTCTCGACGACTACTCGACGTGACAGCGTCTTCGTTGATCATCAGTCTTTGTTTTGTTCCACAGAATTAAACCAGCCGCCGTGTCACACAAAGTAGCGGTATGGTGTAATAGAAATCAGGCGAGAACAGCACTCTTTTTCGACGATGATCTGAAAACTAAGGGACCTCAGAAATTTTATAATGGCAACATTTGAATCCGTATGATTACCTATGCCTATCAAGTGTTGAAATAGACACCATGTCTCGTTCAAACGAGATTAGAAATAGCTGCCAAGCCCTATACAGTTAGAGATTTACACAGAACCAGTCGATGAGGATTTGAAGAACAGGGACTTCTCATTTCAGCATATTGCTCTGCCATACTGGATTCTTTTTTACATGTATGTTTCAGACCTATTTCTCTTAATATATGATGCGCTGTTATTTCCACTTTTTGTCGTCCGCGCATGCTTTGCAACTCTCTCACGGCAAATGGCCGAGGGTACACGGCTAACTGTCGACCGCATTGGGGAAATATTATGTGCGAAACGACATGTAAAATTGTTGAAGCAAATGCCGGTAAGACGAATTCTCTGTGTCCGAAGACTGCTGAAATGAAAAAGACAGTTTATGGAGCCGGAGTCTGACTGAGAGAAATGAGTATAAAAATATGCGTTCGTCATATGTACAATATAAAGATGCCAATCGGTATTCCGTTGAGTATCTCCTCCAGTGCAATACGCTAGATCTCCTAATGACGTAAATAAATGTATATTTCTATGGACTTAACAGATAACAGTGCGTTGTAGATTTCCTTCTCCAATCTGAAAACGTGAGATGCGCGCTTTTGTCTACAGCAATCGCCTGCAGCTTCCTACTCGTACTTTAGAGCCATGTCTGCATCGGGAACCATTTCTCTGATCTCGTGTGTATATACCCGCCCATAGCGATATTCACTATCATCGATTCTCGCTATGACGTTTCCAACTGATTTGTAGACAAAGGAAACAGTGTGTACAGTTACATGTACATCCCGTCTGAAGAACTTACCCTACACTTAGGTGAACTGGAGCTGTGGAGACTGTGCGCAAATGGAGACCATTTCAGTTATCCCAGTGGACATATTCACAGTCATGCTGCACTGAGCCTCTTCTGAACCGATGACGAAGAAACCAAAGGCATTATTTACCTTGCTAGAGCGTGCATCGTGTATGCTTAGTGTTTGAAATGACTGAATTTTTTTACTTTCACACTTTTTGAAAACTAGGGTAATCCAGATAACAACCGTCTTCAGCTTCGAAGTGTTTATCGCATTTAGATACGCACGCAAAACATGATATTGTTGTTTAACTGTTAATGATGGTATTTAATTCCTATCCGAGAGGCGAAGCCGCTATTTTTAAATTGAGCACGCATATTCGAGGACCATATTTCAAAATGCATAACATTGGTTGAGCAATCAGAGGCAGAGCGCAGTGAAAGCGTCTTCTCCATAATTGGCTTCTACGTTCGTTGAAATGTTAGTGATTCGGTGACGGGTTAGTCGTGGTATAATGTCTATTCGCCTGTCACGCTTTCCTAAAGCTAAACAATTATTAAACTTATTACGATTGTACGCTTTACTTTAGCAAAACATTCTTTTTTATGAAGAATAAAATGCTGCTCATCTGTATATAGATAGGGGTTGATTTAATAATTATTCGTTGCTGATGTTGCTCGACATCTTGATGAAAATGAAATCTGCAGGATACGGATTATTTTCTTTCCTCTCTTCTATTAGATTTAGACGAGTCAGGCTGATATTTGAATGTGAAAACATTCTGTAATAGTCATATTTGACTGAGTACGGGCAACAGTTGTATCCGATAAGCACACGTGAGGAGTATAGTGCATTTCATGACAACGTCACACACCATTAGTCTGTCAGTCTCACCGCTTTTGAAAAACCTGTCAGCTTTGCTCTAAAAGGACATCTTTGCAGGTAGCAACTCAGATCGTATTTTATCATTCATGCCCGGAGAGACAATTAGGTGTAAGGAAAGAATGCGGGGATTGGAAACAGCATGTGTTTATGGTGACAAGTAATTTTAAGTTAAATCTCGAGGGAATCTTGTCACGGCATACTTCTATGCAGTAGAGATGCTCCTTTAGAAATAACCTAATCGAAATTTGTAATTGCCTAATAGAGTGCCAGGAAAACTGTGTGAAATCTATCTACTCTTATTTTATGGTGGATGAAGACAGAACCCCGGATGTCGATAAGACAACAATGCAACTTCGATGGCGATTGCACGGCAGTATTTTGTCCGATCGTTACGTCAATTTTTCTATCCATCATATCGAAATCAAGAGCCATACGATTATAGTGTTTAAATTGATAACTCTTCAAGTGAATATTCCAGCCGGATTTTGCAATCTAAGTAAGTAACAGATTTGCGGACACAAATTCAGTTCTCGTACAGTTGACAATTAATCGTTACATGAAAATGTATTGTTGTACGGATACTAATTAATTTACACAGAAGAAAACAATTATTGTTTTCTATTATTGTTTATAGCGCTGATCTGTCATGCCATTAAAATATATTCAAATGACGATATGAAAGAAAAAAGATCAGAAAGAGACATGCTCATACTTATTTGTTTTGAAGACTCTCAAGTTTCGATGATAAATGATTGCTGGGGAGACAAAACTTGAGAACGATATTCAAGATGGCTTTTAATGAGAGAGATGTGTGAATTTTTAGGACTTTGATCCTTTTAAAATGGATTCTAGTACTTTTGACAAATCTTAACAATGTGAAAGCCTTATCATAATATAGTTCATGCATATTTGATTAAAGTTTATTTTGTGTTAAAAACAAACTGATATTCTTCACAAAATATATACCATTGATGGCTGTGATCTTACCAAATATTTACGTAAAAGTGATAATTTTGCGTCTCGTAGTAAATGAGATAAAAAAAAACATTAAAAATCAGTGACAAATTCCCTTTCCCTATCCACTTAATAACTCAGACGATTCCATGTTGCAAATAAAAATAATTCGATTTAAAGTTCACGGTCAAGCAAACTATGCAGTGACAAATTTTGGCATGGATTACTTCTACACATAAAGGTTCGTCACACAATGTCGTCTCTGTTAGACAGTGCACGATAATGTCAGAGTTTACAGCGCCCTACAAAATTCCAATGTACAGAAGCATATTTGAATATTTTCCTTCCAAAAAAGGTCATTCGTCAAGCCTTCTTACTGTCATTGAGATATACAATTATTTTTTCCAGGGTGAGGAAGATTCGCATATCTATTTCAATGTATTCATATAACGTCTAGTTAATACCCTAGGAGTCGTTTATTGACAAAAAAGCTTAATATGAATAGGAACTGCTACGCCGACAGATTTCTTGATTCTCCAAATAGTGTCATTAATTCAGAAAAACAGAAGCCCGAGGTTTCGTTGAATATCGCCATGGAAACTACGAACAAACAACGGATACCTTTTGAAAAGAGAGCTGGTACATCTATCACAGTCAGGTGAACCTCACAAGGCAGTTCCGATGGCAAAGATAGAAACGGTTGACAACGCTTGTATGTATGAGAGTGAGCTATAGAGATGTTAACAGGACTGCCTTTATATTTTGCAAATGTCAGACTTAAAAAGATGTGCAACTCATTCAGCTATCTCACTGTGCTATCTCCAGATCCAGTCCATGCGAAATGGCGCAAGATAATTTACTTAGCTGGCAAACGTAATGACAGATATATTTTGCCATTAGCTGTTATGAATCTGGGGGAAGAAAATTACCAACCAATGTGAATGCATGCATGCAGCATTGCTATTATTATTGTGTTGAATTTCAGTCGGAACTTGGATTCATTTTGGCTGCATAGTAATAGGTGTTTCTGGGCTCTGACACGAAGAGTACAGAACGATCGAACTCTTGGGGAAGTCATGCGCAGGCGGGTTGAATGACATCGCATCGTTCACGTGCTTAACCATGTTCACAAACATTTGGAGAATATCTAAATTATCGACATAACCACCTTGTCCATGATGTAAAACTACCCGACATGCTATTGGTTCATCAATTATACAAACACAAATAATATAACATCGAATAATTTAGTAACATTATCTTATCTATCCACCGGCTCGTGGAAAAGTGATAAAAAACTAACAGTGCTCAAGGTTCACCTTGATCCATTGTAAGAATATGTTTGAAACGTATGATAGCAAGTATTCCAAAGATAAGATAAAAACTTACGTAGAAGTGATGTAGACTTTATGCTGCCTCGGTGAATCTGAACTCTCCACTAACATCATAATGCCATATGGTGATATTTCATTGTAATGCTCAACATGCAGGTATTTAAAGACATTTAGTGTAGTGAATACTCGTCTGTGCAAATACTTTCATTCGAGGCGAACATAGGAACTGATTCAGTCTGCTCATTCCTACTTTAATGCTTCTTTTAACCATAAGTTTATTCAGCACGCGTCTTGTCTTTGGGAATGTGAAGGAACAACATGTCTACATGGAGATTGCCATTGAACTAAGGAGCTCTTAAAGTTACGCTCTGTTGCTTGGTGTGTTCTCCCTAATCTAGACAATCATTATTTGCATCCTGCTTTAGCGTAGGCATCTTTCTGCATGAGTTATCCACAATGTCACTTGTGAAAAATATTACCAAGGGGCCAAGTAATTTACATGGAGCACTTTGAGTGTGGACAAGCATTGGCTGCTAATGTGTTTTTATTTCTCTATTTATCGGAAGTAAATTGTGTTTGTCTTAATTAGTGTTGGTGTACCCGGCACACAGACTAAAACATTTTCCAAGATCAACACCCAACAAAATGCAGGTGTGCGTACAATGTTCTCACATATAAGATGGCGCTGCACATTACACAGTGTAGTTTGCTCAAATCACTTTTTTGCGAAGATTCATATTCAATTTTCATTCATTTGTTCAGCAAAGATTGGCATACTGGCATACCAGCAGGACAAGCAGTCATAAGTAGGATGAAAAAGAAGACAGTGTAAATTTATGCACATCAATGCAAATTACTAGATTTCCCGGCATCTATTTTCTCCCGTTCGCAACGTTTTTTTCAAAAAAATAAGCTCCACTCTGGCTGGCTTAAATTTTGTGAAATGTTCACACCGTCTTGTTTACATGATATGTAACAAAATGGCAGTTTTGTTTGGCAATGAATTTCTTACAGGTCGAATAGAAATAATTTAAATTTTGCCCATGATGATTTTGGTTTTTCTTTTGAATGCCAGTCTTTCAATCCCTACCATTTAAGAATATGAATAAATAATTCAATGCATCCTTCAGGCAGACGTTTGCTACCACATTGAATCTTAGATTTTTTGCTTTTGAAAACATGCACTATGAGGAGATGTCATCTTTGATAAAAAATATATTTCTTCGAATAAATTGTGTTGGTTAAGTGCAACTCTTCCTTAAAATGAAATGCTATTTTCAGAAGTGTAGTTTCTAGATGCTTTGCTGAAAATAGTGTCTTAACGTTTCTGTCTGTATTTCTCCCAGTCCGATGCCTTTTCTTCTCCCTTTCTGCTTTTCTATGACTTCATCACTTGTTTCATTGTCAGTCTGTCGCTCCCTCCTCTCCCAATCCTCTCCTCTTTCGTTCACCATCCTCTTGCTCTCTCCCATCCAACTTCCTTCTCCTGCCTCTTCTCTCTCTTCCTGTCGTAGTCTGTTTATCTGTCACTTTCCTTCATCGCCTTCCTAATTCCTTCCAAACATCTCTCTCTCTCTCTCTCTCTCTCTCTCTCTCTCTCTCTCTCTCTCTCTCTCTCTCTCTCTCTCTCTCTCTCTCTCTGAAACCACGGGGGAAAGTGATTGTTGATATCACGATATCTAATAAAGACATGCAGTATGCTTCAGGCTTGTTACGTGAGACCATGAAGAGATAAGCAAGAAGCCGATTTGAAGAGCCACCAGTGAATTAAAAAGGTCTGAACATGTTATCTACGAGACAACCCTTGAATATTTTCAAGACACCGGTTTTGCATAACGATACTTCATGGTATTGTTTCGTAACAGCTTTCCAAAATCCTTTACATTAATTGACCTAAGTTACGGTACATGGTGTATCTAATTTCAGATTGCTTTTTTAGTTAAAATTGCCTTTTACTTTAAAATTACGGCAATGGTGTGCACAACTTCAGCTGTCATATCCCGCAGTCTTTCATCCGACGAGTCCGATATGAATTAATATTAATTGCATGATGTCTATTTAGATATTCTTCCACGGCCTTCGTACCTGTCGTCGGTCATATGGATCGTTGCACAATCCGATAGATTCTGCTATTACGTGGCAACACTTGCGTTGCTTTTCACGGTGTGGTGAGCAAATCATTTGTCAGCATCCCGCTCAGGGAACATTCGTGTTTAACACCTACATAAAATGAGTTTCAAAAATGGCAGAGACTGAAAGAATGTGGAAAACACAGTTTCAAAAAGTTGAAATTTAGTCGATGCTGTTATGAACAATTAAATCACTCTGTGATCACGTGATGATACGCAGTTGAACATTGGTATATTTGATACATTTACAATATTTGGAATAGGCAATCATCTGACCTTGTTTAAATTTGGAACAACCCTGACCGAACTATCACATCGAACGAGAATCTCGAGGAGCTTGTCATAGCTTTGAGTAGATCATCGCAGAGTCTTGCAATTGCGATGTTACAGTGCAGTCTTTTCACATCTAAGTTAGGCCTTCGACTAGTCGACCACTATAGTTTGATCACAAATCGAAGAGTGCGTGTTGTATTGATTGGCCACACCCCGGGGTTGGTGTACCCAGTGAACTGCAGGCGTCGTTCGAATACCACGAATGAATCTGTCAGGTTTCTGTTCCACGGGGACCACGTATCGGTTCTTTCCCCCTGAACACCCACGTCAATGACCTTCCGCTTCACTAGTTGGTCGAAAATCTTTGAGTCTGCTGACGAGTATGTGATACAGAAATGCGATCACTTGGCTGGAAATACATGTGCCCATACGAAAGTGATTAAACTAATCTTTAAAAAACCGTCTTCTCACAAGAGACATTATCTTGTAACATTAGATTTCACGTTAACGGCGAATTTTTCGGTAAACTCCGATCCCCCGCCTGTCACCGGGCGGCAGAGAGACACGAATTTTTTACGGCAGAAGGTTTTGGTGAATAGTTTGTGTTAATAAGTTACTCTGAATAACACATCGTGATATCACTTCGACGTCCCGTCGGGAAAGACTTTCTCGAAAAAGTATTCAATGTGGAGGAGATGCACAATTTTCATCATAACAAAGCACCATCTTGACAATGAATAAGATATCTTCTGATACCCATTCCTCGTGCTATTTATTTCCCCGGAGGAATAATTCGTTTTTTTTTGTCTAACATTCTATCTTTTCACGGTGACCACGTCTTTTAAGTTTGACACAATTAACAAAAAAGCAGAAACTACATTTAAAATGAATGACTGCGGTAGATGCCTCTTGTCAAGACTGGCTTTAAGTAATCGGCTTTTAAGATAGCAGGAGCGTAGGTAATAGACTAAATAAATTAAGAACTTCGTCTTTGCAGTGGGTGATATCGCACGAACAGATTGGCAACGTCATACTTCCACTGAGACAGAATGGTTAAAGACTGTGCTCTCTACCACGGAACGACCCCCCAGTTCCCCCTTTGAATTGCAAGTATCCCATCTTGTTGTGACAATGGATTCTGTGTTTCGCTGCGTAATGAGCAAGTCCTCACGCCGCACTCAACTGACGAGTGCTCACTGAATATCATGTCTAACGATGCAGATGAATGGAAACCACTCTGCAAGTAGTCACATTTCACCGTGTCATTTTCTTCCCGTTCGACAGTCGCCTGGCAATTCTTCGATTGTACGCCATGGAGCTATCGAGGTCATAACTATTGTCGCCTTTCATCAGATCTGACTCTCCACGCATCATCTAATAGCGCGATACTCAAAGATACCCCTAGTCGCATTTCCATGGCAACCTATTTTGATTATGACTCTTCCTACGCTCTTGCGATGAAGTTTTTAATTGAAGTCAGACTAATGCTCTTTGCCGTTCACATCTCCGACTGGTTGACACATATCATTCTGTCACATGAACTCATATCACTAACTTTCATCTACGACCATCTGCCACGCATATGTTCTTGAAATGTCGATACGATTCTTGCCATCTAATTTGTTTCTATCTGAATTTAAAATTAAACGAAAGCGTTCCCTGTAACCATAAAACATATTTGTGTGTTTTACACCAAACTTCGAACCGATATCCTGTATCTTATTGAACGGCTGTCCAAGGAATATATAGTTTTTTTCCCCCGACTCCTACTTTCATAACTGACTTTTGTGACTGAAACATCATCTTTCGATATTTGGTCCTCTCTTTCAGCTTTTTTGCGTTTTCAGCTGTTGTATTTATGGCATTTCAAAGTTGAGTGCTAAACTAGGATAAACACAATTCTTTCCGTATATCGGGCCGGACGGCAATGAAAAAACATGGCTTTTGTTGCGTTTGACAGTATTATTGCAAAATTGCACGATACATTCAAGTGACGTTATCATATTACTTCCCTGGGCTGGTGTAGGATTACCGATTACTATCGAGTTCCATATGTCTCAATTAAGAAATGCGTCGAACCGAATCCCGTTTTAGTATTCTGTCGTTAAATGTTGTTTACATTACGTGGTGCAAAGGTCAGGATATTCATCATAACATAGCAACATGTAGTATGTACCGACAGTGTCTATTGAAAATTAACTTACCTTTTGTTCTTGGGTCAACAATTCATTCACTACCATGTAGACTTGATACGGCAACCAACAGAAAGCAAAAGCTGAAACCACCGCTACCAACATCTTAATGACCTCGAAGGAACATAGGAACAAAGGAAAAATATGTTTGCGAATTAGTTCATAGCTAAATACTGCCTGTCAAGTGGACAATTCTTAGTTTGCTGTTGCCTTTTCCATTGCTACCTTCAAACAAAGTGTACGAGTCAAGATAATACTTTGTAGCTCGTCCTATGCCATACATATGCCCGTCAATCGGTTTCACGAAACGATCCAATATGGCTGCCTGATGGACATTTTGTTAAGATTTTTTGCATGTCCGTAGCCATAACTCGGACACGTCTCAACCGTCGTTTTACCTTGTAGAAAACCAAATTTACCTTCGACTGTAAAGATATGTTCAAAGTCGCGACAAATTTAGAAGACTATTCTGTCATCATACTTTTATTCTAAGGAAATTAAACACCAGTCTGTCATATTGAACCAGTACACGATGACATGTTGCTTTGAAAATAATATTGATCATTTTAATAACAGCGAGGAAATTAATATATCTTATTGTAACCTTGATAACTATGAAAATATACATTGTATCTTATTGCCAGGCTGTTAATGTACTTATTAATCAGCCTTGAAAATGCAATTTATTATAATTTCTTCGAAATGCGAGGTATTTCCTAATGAATTAAAAATTACATCGTTTGTGGATTTCTTTCATTCATAGTACGCTATGTTGAAACAAGAATTCTTGTAGCTTTCGGAACATAAAATCCGATTCGCCGCAATTCTTACAATAATCTTAATGATGATGGTGTGGTGCTCTTCGTTATCGTCATTGCGATAAGATCATCATCATCATCATCATCATCGTCGTCGTCGTCGTCGTCGTCGTCATTGTCGTCGCCGTCATCATGATCATGATCATAATCGCCATAATTTTCGGTAGTTATCAATTAACATCCATTCACGTTTGCTCTGTATCATTACTTTAAAGGAATTAAATGTCTAGTAGTCTTATAGCTTCATTGCTCGCAAATCTTGCTCAAAGTAAAAGCAACTGAAGCTTGGCTGTGACGCAATCACAAGAATCATGGGATTTCAACGGCAGCGACCATGCCGTGAAAGTGTTCATGCTTATCGTACTGCATCGACGCATTGACGCATATGTCTGTGAGCCGCTCGCGGCCACCTTCGGCGGTCTACTGCATGAGTTATAAAATGAACCATGGTACGGGTCATCATAAAAAGTAACTATGGCCTAAAATGGGTTTATTTTGTCGAATACGTGCGAAGGGGAATTTTGTTTGCTGTAAATGTTTATATGGAAACAAATCCGAAACACTTCGAAAGCAATCGACGCATTAATGTTGTGAGTACATGCTTTGCACAGCGGTAAAAAATATGGTTACCTCATACATGTATATTGCCCTAACCCATATTCACCAAGATGGAATTATGAATAAAAATGGTGCCCTCTAAGTACATAGACTGTCACTCATTTCTGATAAACTTAAAAAATATAAGTTTCTCTATAAACTGTGAAAGAGACGTAAAATGCAGAAGTATGTCAGTTTCTTTGGGTAACTTCGGGGTATAGCATCCCCGAAAATATGACAAACCCTCATTTGGTGCACACAAGGAGATGACATATTTCTCACAAATTTCACCAAAAACACACTTATAGCAAGTGTAGCTCACGTAAACTATATTCAAACAACACTCGAACGGTAAATACACCAGACATATAAATTTCTCAGCCACTTAATACCCAGAGTGAATCTCATGTTTTGCAGGATTTTGACATTTTTTCGTGATATTCTGGTATTTGATGCGCTCAATAATCACATCGAGGGAAACATTACTACGGCATCTATTAGAAAGGTTAGGGGGTCTTACTTATTCAAAGGTAAAATAAAACTCTGATATAATAAATTACTCTCCCTCGCAGCACTTCAGTCCAATCATATCAAGAGTGTAGCAATTTACTCTATTTTCGACCCTCGATGGGAGGTAATAGCAAAGCAATTTTCAGGCAGCTTGCCATTAACTGCACGGCCCTCTAGGCATTCTTTGATGTTGGCATGTTATATCTTAGGAACCTCGATACAGATGTCTTTCAATTTTTTTTTTTTGCGAACAACAAAATTCCTATCGCCAGTTGTACCTAAACACCAGTCTCCATAGCCAGCAGAGTATTTTAATTCTAATTTGGAACATTCTGATGATTTCATCTGTGTCGTGCCTTGTACTTCTTACGAATAGAATTATAAAAATATACAAGTAGGATCCGGACGTGTATTTCAAAACGTTACTGCATGACTGAAGGAGCTGCAACGTCTGTAAACTTTTAAAATGGCTTAGGAAGACATTTGTTGTTGAAAGTTACCAGGTGTTTCGGCCAGAGTTTATTAGATATTTCCCAAAATGTTAGAGTACGGTCGCAAATGATCGCTACGGTGCAAGAATCGTTTCAACGCCGGTCGGCGTAACTGTAACATTTTACGAGAACATATCCGGAACGAGTCGATCACCAAATTGTATATATTTCTTCATTAATCTATTGCTTAGCGTTACTTCACCAAGAACATTTTTCAGGGTACTGATATTCGCAGATAAAAAACGACGTCATAATTTTGCTCCTTTCGCTCTCATCGAATGCTTGGATAGTAACGATATTCGTAATTATTCCTAGCTCTTTGGTTTATTTAAGCTAACGTTTTATCAGGCTGAGCATATCAAAAGAAATGACCGATTACATAAATGTACATGTTCTTGAATTTTACGATAACATCGACTTCTCAGTGAAGTCAGGCATTAACAGACGTGATTGAAGAGAAAAGTCTACTGGTCAGGGACATCACAGAAATTATTGAAGGGGGCGTGTTTCTAGAAACCTGTTGATCATCTCAAAGTGCCTCAAGTCCGTGGTCATCAGAACCCCTCATTTATCAAATAACGTTAACCCTTTGAGTGTTGTAATGTTTCTAACCAAAATTTTAGTGCAGCAACATTTTACCGATTTTTATTAATTATTCGGTAATTTTTGACCATTTTGGACCAAAAGGATATCACAAGCTCTTATCATACTTTTGGCAAAAATCCGAAAAAAAATGACTATGGTATGTTTTATAAAGGTGACAAAAATTGACTTTGGCGCGCAAAGGGTTAATTATTGCTCCTTCTACATTACTGATAAAACATTAGCAACTCAAAAGGGATAACATACGATGTGTAAGTGGTGCAAAAAACTGATAAATTCAACGTTCGATCGGACTAACAATAATCACACGGTTATCAGTCTGTATTTGTTGTCCCGCATTGAACCAAGCCGACATTCGACGTTGACGAACATTTTATAAATCTGCCACATGTTTAAGTGGTTCTAATTGAAGAGTGATACTTTTCAATATCAATAATAGGCAGTAAAACAAACCATAGAAAATCATTTAGTTACAATATGGTGATACCAGATTGATCTGAGCCGCTCACAATTGTACCGTTAACTACTGTCTCCGCATAATCATAAGGGGACTGGGAAACTTCTGCATAGTCGCTGGCGACCTGGTTAATTAGATTATATAATGCTTGAGGTACCATGTAAATGAATATCAAAGACTGCAGCAAGGCGTTATGACGGCATAGATTAAGTCATTTATAGACATTCTCCTCTTGTTCAGGTACTGGATTTTACTGGCAAGCTTCAACAAGATTTCAGCAGTACTTGTGAAGAGCCCAACTTTAATGCAACAGTTAAATTCATACACGTGTTTCTGTTTCATGTGTTTTAATGGAACCTAACATGACATTCGTTTTATTATCATGTGGTAGCTTTACGCCCATAGTTTAATATATTAATGGGCGGTGATCGTCGGAATGGCGCTCAAAGGTCGCTAGGGACCCCTACGACCGATATAAACACTGTATCCAAGCTACATTGGCGATTGATGAAAGTTAAAACATGTTGGTTTTAATGTTCATCGTAAAATTTAAATGTTGCGGCTATTTTGAAATGATGCATCAATATATAGTGCATGAAATACATTTCTTGTAAACAAGAAAGTTGCACATGCGCAGTTCCGACGACCACTTCCTTTTAACTAAATCAAGTGTTTCAAAACTTATGACACTTGTAATCTGAGTCCATCCAAACCGGCGTAAAAAGGGGCAATCATCGTCAGGCGAAGGGAAAACCAAGCATATTTGTATGCTGTGGTTAACGGCGCTGTCCTGAAATAGGCGTTGAGTACAACTGTGCGCTCAGAAGTAACGATTCCAGCCGTCGGCAAGACTTCTGGACATATGCACTACACTAGCTTGACTAACGTCTTCCAAAACATGTCATCAATCACTGGCTAGGGCCAAACAGGAGCCAGACTGAGAGATTAGCGGTGGAAATATGATATGGTTTACTCCCGCTCATTAAATTGGCAATTTATAACATTTTGTTGCCGTAAAGGAGTAAGCTCACACAGGACCGTTCAGGAGCACGCCACTAGCTGGTCGGCATCATTCGATGTCATTGAATCATCGAGTTGGCAATTTGTATGTGTGCCATGTGTTGGAATGGTGACAGCCTGACAGAAAAATAAGATGGCTCAACAGACAAGCTTCGGTATAATACTAGCGCGATCATCCTCTTTACAATAAAAATACCGCCAGAGCATAACACGTGGACGATAATGAAAAGCACTGTATACAGTCAACATTAGAAACCGTATCCAAATCATGGCCTGTTAGAGTGTACATTACTACTGTTCAACTGAAATGCATGTTGCACTGGTAAATATGGGTTGACAAAAATATGTATATGAGACACATAACTGTGGATATAAGTAATCAATTTTGAATGATTAATAAAATGAGAATTGTATCATTGTGTTTTGAATGTAAGCTTACTATGCAGGAAAAATGGTGACACTGACCAAAATGCACGAACAAAATTTTATTAACCTCCGAACAACACTTATAAGAAAATACTGATTGAGTACAGAGGAACACTGACCCCTTGTCCCAGTAAGTTTTGATCGGTCCCTCAAGGATTTTTTATCCCTGTCTTAAGGGACCCTACTGTCCATTAAATGACTCCGGGTACCATGCGACATATTGGCATATTCATCATTAATTTATCTATAATATCGAGATTAGTATCGACGTCAACTGCGCAGAAGGTGATTCGTTAACGTCGCGTAATCTTTGTCATTTTACAGTCTGCGTTCCTTAAAATGCGAATTCAAATTGGACCGCAGCGGTCCTATCTGATTGACTACGAAGAACGTATTACGGGTGAACCGTGATTAACGGACATTTTTTCCAACCTGTTTTCTTCCTGTCTTACTATTGCCACAGTAAAAATGGCTGCATAAATACCAAACCACATTTCACAGATTCATTTTACATTTAAAGGACGATAGCATACGCTTAGTAGTTATATTTTCCTCCAATTTCTTATTTCTTTCAATTTATCCAAAAACCACTAGGTAGAATAAAGCTGTTTATAACATCCGTATCTAGCAGTCGGTTACTTGATGTAGTCTATTTTACGTAAAATATTTTATTTTTGTAAAATAAATCGCTTAACTTGTTTATGCTTAGTTCATCTAAACAAGCATTTGCTTAATCTAGTCCTCAATTTGCCACTGTGTGTGATTAATATCAGAGAAACGATTCATTTAAAAAGAATATTCACTTTTCTTCAATAACGCCAATATCCTCAATTACATGTTGACCCCAGCTTCTTCAGAAGTCAGCCAACCTCGCTGCCGTGGGCCATGTTGTGCTATTTTTTGACTCATATTAAGTTTCTTTCAGACGTAATCCTATATTTTCATCCAAGTAGTAAGTCATACTTCTTTCACTAAGTTCAGCGAAGACGCGAGTAAGGAAACCGAAGAATGCAAAACCTTTCCCCACGTTGTTTTATCTTGGTACCGCACTTATCTTTGTGTTGACAAGGCAATTTTTCACATTTTCAAATCATTGCATGCGGCAGGGAATACGTCGCTTTGTCGATATTTTGTATCGGCGTACCGTTAATTTTTGCACGCACATCTTCACAATAATTTGCAGAAAATGGAAACTTGATTTTGCTCTGGAAAATGTGGTCGTCGCTCCTAACTCGTTTCTCTCTCGCTAATTCAAGCGGCCGACTTATTCATTAATCGAGTGAAAGGAATGTTTACGGTAGAATGCGCCCCGGGGACAGATATTTGGACCCTTAAACTTTTCCAATTCTTCTCTGATGTACCACTTGTAGGGGTTCATTTTAAATCTCTTGGTGTAAGAAAACTTCCTATCGTCTTAGTTTATCAAAAATCGGAAATTTTATTTTTCTCAATAGAGTTAACACAGGGATGGCGGCCATTTTGAATTTAAAATATCGATGAATCTTGGGTAATTTGTTTCTCAGTACCAAAATTTGCACGGTGACCCCCGAATTTTATGCTGATTTTGGAAGAAAATGGCTGAAATATTCTTTGAGGAAGTCTTTCATTTTCGAGGCGCATACTACCGTTCAAACGTTCAACCACAGGAAAGTCAAAGGCTCAAAACTGTTGAGTCATACTCAACGATAATCATCAGATAGAATGTCTGAAACAATGTGTGAAAGAAGTAGGCCCTAATTTCTACAGGGTCAAGTATACAATCTAGACCGTGACCAGCGTAACCCTGGCATCATGGATATGCAGAGGAAGCCATTTGCAATTTAATCTTTTAAATGTATATATTTACTTTGTTATCGTATTTTAAAAAGGTATATATGACATTGAGAGTGTGATGGACACTTCGATATTATCGTTTGTACGGATCCATTACATGCGAACGTCGCTTGCCAATTGCTCCCTGATACACAGACAATCTATTAAAGGCATATAATATTATGGATAAATATTTCACCAATACCTTTCTCTTTGCCCTGTCCTTTGAATTAGCACCGGAGTCTTTTCGTTTAGCCGAGGGCCCTTTCTTGGTCCACAGCCTGCGTCCAATGGATCCATACGCGAATAGCATGATCAAGAACGGCAGGATATAAGTGAATACAAATAAGGCGATCGTATACTTATTCTTGGCTTCTTCAGATGGCCAGTGTTCCCAGCAGATGATCTGATAGATCCCATCGTCCCAGGTATACTCTTCGTAATCGATGACGATAATCAAGGGGATGTTGATGGAGATACTTACTGCCCAGACGATGAGGATGGCTATAACACAGGTTCTGGCCTTCGTCTCACGCCACATCAAGGGGAAAATGATGGCGAAAAAACGATCACCGGCGATCACAGTCAATGTCAGAATGCTGCAAATCACCGTTAAACCTTGCAAGAAAAAAGAAAGAAAACGAACAAAATTAGAGGATGTTTTGAAAACGATAAGTAATCCAATATTAACTTGCACATACTTTATAGCAAACATTGACGACAAAATCTATTGTTAAGGTAGTATGCGCCTCGAAAGTCAAAGACTTCAGCTTTTGCTGAAACTTTTCTAAATGAAACTTTCAACCATTCTCTTACCAAATCAACAAAAATCGGGGGGGGGGGGGTCATCGTGCAAAGTTTGGAACAAGCCAACAAATTGCCCAACATTTTGCAATACTTATAATTCAAAATGGCCACCATCCCTGTGTTAATTTTATGGAGGAAAAATTAAATTTAGGATTTTCGAAAAACTAAGACGGTGAAAGTTTTTCTTTCTTCAAGAGCTTTAAAATGAGCCCCATAGGTGGTAGATCAGAAAAGCATTGTAAAAATTTGAAACTCCGAATAACTGTCCCCTAGGCGCGTTCTACCTTAAGTTTTATTCTTTTCTGTACTCCAAACGGAAACAAACAAAGTAACAACAGCTGTTGGATTTTTCAAGCATCGGATCATACAGGTCCAACAGATTACACACAGATCAGAAGACAAGTAAAATGGTATTGTCAGAGCACAACTGTATTTTGTGCATGCTAGTACTAAAGACAGGAAATCGGTAGTCATGAACAATTAAGTCATTACAAACCAACAGACAAACCGTTAAGGTATCTGTACAAAAAATGTAATTACTCGTCTGATGTAAAATATGACTGAGCAAATTGCTTGCAGCATCAGAGCGTTACAAAGGTAGCTACGCGGAAATTATATTGCATCAGTAGGCTTTACCGAAGGGCGCCCTGTACATCAATAATAACCCGACCTTTTCCATTTAATCTGCTCGGAAACCGGACAAAGCCAAACAAGAGGCACCGTTACGAAGCCTTTCCTAATATTTCATTCTGGAATATTTTTCGCTTGGTTTCAACGACATATCCTTCCTTTCATAGATAAGACTCGGCCTATCAAAGGGTTCCTGAATATAGATATTACACAATTAAACACATGGAGAATAATAGTTGATGACTGGTGCCCTTAATCCTACTGCTGCTTTTCAACATATTTTACATAAAATCCTTTTCCAATAGGCTAAATCGAAAATTCAAAAATTAAGTTCTGGGGGGCTACTGTATTACACTTTGACAAATTCGCATGAAATATTTCATAGCCTTTTTAAACAGTTTTGTTAGTAATCACCGGAATTTCTAAACATTGCAAGTTTAAGTACCTTGATTGCTACAGGCAAAATCGATGCCATTGTGATGGGTATTTGATGGTTAAACGCACCTGATGGTTTAACTGTGACGTCATTTGTTTGCTGAATAAATTGCTTGCCGTTCTGACGACTATATGGCTTTTTATTAACTAGATCGATCATTTTTAGACGTAAACTGGATAGACAGTGAGAGAAGTATCATAATTGAATAATTCAATGGCACGGGACCTGTGGTATTGAACCTGATGATCTATCTCAGCTGATCGATGAGAAATTCTAGACGCCAGTAAATAAAATAGTGTATGCACGGGGTGAAATAGATACTGTAAGTCGAGAAATTGAATTTGATATGAGGACAACAACCAGACGAACAAAACTGATACATCGACAGCGGCAACGCTGCCTTGTTACACACTAAAATGTCACCTGTAACTCACGTCCTGGAAAGTGTTTCCGTTTATGTCTACCCGGCAAAGTTGGATTATGCTCCTTTTGGTGTTGTGGTGACATGTCAGGACGCTCTCAGTCGCGCGTCTTAAATTAGGGGCGTTTTGGTGCAGAAACGGAGACTAATTTTGCACACCGACTTCATTTTGGGAACAATGTCGTTCTGTCCAAGGATGGAAACAGCTGTATTGGTGGTGTAGTTAGCACAACAATATCTTATTTAGAAATGCGGCAGAAATACATCCGACTTTTCTATGAACTATAAATTAAAAGCATATACCAGCAAAATATACCCAGTACCCTTGGTAAATTTTCAGGATTCTCAAAGTATACTTATGTCCTCGTAGAAAGTTACAGTGCTTAATGCTAAAAGGAGAGAGTTATAAATAATAACACAAATTATTTCAAGCACAAAGTAATAATACCTGCTACTTAAGTTTCATGCATTCTGCAATCTTCAGACAGGATGCATGAAACTTAAGTAACAGATATTATTGCTTTGTACTTGTAGTAATTTGTGTTTTACATACATGCATATATATATGTATATATATATATATATATATATATATATATATATATATATATATATATATATATATATATATATATATTGAAAATATCATTCTTCGAAATCTCGATCGAATTAAATATTCACAGTGAACCAACAGTTCGATGTACCACTGTACCCGTGACAGATAACCAGCTATGCTAAAACAATTTCGATTAAACTGCCTTGCAATTAGTCAACTGAAGTCAAACGTTAGAATACGTGTGCATACATCTTTGACCCTTGTCCACAGAAATAACTCAGAATGCAGCGATAGAAATTCTTCTTCGTGGTCTGATACTCTACGTGTATCGAATTCTACAATCGTCAAGAAATTGAAATTGTGATCCTCAGCTCAAAACGATGAAAGTCAGGATATTGTCCGGTAGCATATACAAGTAAAATCTATTTAAATGATTTTTATGGGATTCATTTTAAGCTTATAAAATGTGCGTCAGATATTAACATTAATCCTACTTTGTGAACGTAAATGGGATAGCTAAATCGTAGATTTAAGGTAATGCAAGCCTCGAAACAGACTTTTTCAAACTTGTGTGCAAACCTTTCCCAAGAAAACATCAAGACATTCTTTCTTATAATCAACATCAAAAAATGGGGTAACATCGTGAAAAGTCAGGATTAGAGAAACAGATTACTCAAAGTCCATTGATTTTTGAACTTCAAGATGGCCGCCATACCCTGTGTCACATTTATTGTAAACCAAATTAAATCTTCTTTTATTACGAGAAAAATGACGGCAAAAACTTCATTCACTTCATAATTGTTAAATTGATCCAAACAAGCAACACTAGAAAAGTATGTTAAAAGTCTTAAAGTGGCACTCCCACTTGGTAACATTTTTAAAACACATATTTTTAATGCCAACGGTCGATATTTGACGTGGCGACTGCACGCGGATCGCGAGATATCGATAAAAACATGTCATTTCCCGAGCGTATTTTTCACATCCGAAGTTTTACGATCGTTTCTGATTATGACCCGAAATCCCCGAAGGTTTGTTGTTGTGCTAATTGACGATATTATAGGGAGTCCATAATAAGTTCGAACGACGCTATTAATTTACCTCCCACTGCGAAGACTTTATATACAGCATTATGCCTTTACCTCAGATAAGTTTTTTTAAAACTTCTCCTTAGTTTTTGTCGTTTGTATAATTCTCAATCAGTTGTATTTATTATATTTTAACCAATAACATATAGATATCAGTTTTTACGTGTAAAATATTAGCCACCTCTGATGACCACATTTTGTGGTCTGCCACACGGTTACGCGTGGTTCGATACATAGCGGCGGCCGCGTGGTGTGCGTCTATGCATACCACGCTGCCGCCGCTATGTATCAAACGCACGTAACTGTGCTAGTCACCTATGCGAATTCTGGTGGAATCAGCAAAAAATGTTTTTCGTTTATTCGCCAAGTCAGTAAGACTCAGCTTTCTCTCCCCCCCCTCCCGGGCATGACCGATCACCGACTCGAGTTGTATCGTGGCGTACAGCTGAGCGTCAGCGTAGACTCGTACTCCATAGCTTAGTTGACAATGGCAAAAGTGCCGAACGTTCTATGTTCGGAAGCTGAATTTAGGTGGGCCACCGGAATTCAAACTTTTACTTTTTTTGAGGACATGTTTTTATCGATATCTCGCGATCCGCGCGCAGTCGCCACGTCAAATATCGACCGTTGGCATTAAAAAATGTGTTTTAAAAATGTTACCAAGTGGGAGTGCCTCTTTAATGTTCAGAAAATTGTCCCTATTGAGCATTTGCCCTTACACCGACACAAATAACAATTCCGCAGATACTCGTATTCGTAGAGATGTTTCTGGATGCGAGACACGTTTACTTGTAAATTTCCGACTGTTCGTTCTGCCAATGTCGTACTTTAACCCCAAGTTCTATGGTAAACGCATTCAACGGGCAAGGGTCTGACATGTTTATTCAAGGAACCCTCTTTTGTTGTTGGCCCGGTGCCATAGAACAAGTTTGCCATGCTTTTCGTACACTTCGCGTTCGAATCTTCTAATCGAATGGAATGGCGAGACACTGCATGGATTTTTTTTTCAAACTTTCACCAAGAATGGACGTTATTTGTTCCCACGCTCGGCATACATGATGTGACCACTGAATGATTCTGCAATTTGAAAGCGAATAATCGCGTCAAAACCCTACAGTTGCAAACATTGTACGAAGGACGATTGGTTCCTATTCTCCGTGAATGAAGGCGTAATAAAAAAATTCTAAAAAACTTTTAAAGAGCATTGCACACAACAATTACACATCAATTACATCCTAATGTGAATGGGTTGTATTTAATTATATATCCGGCGACGATGTCAATTTTTATTTCTGAACACCTTTACATGTTCACTTTGTGTGATAGCTCTGTGCAAAACCCGGATGTCTTCTTCATGCCTGCTTTGTTTGAAGTTACTGAAATGCTATTTTATCCACTGGGATGTAAATGTAATTGCATTTATTCAAGTAAAGAGAGTAAAAAGAAGGAGTATAAAGAGGCAACATCTTAAGAAAATTACATGATTTTATTAAAATCGGTTTATCCATGTACTGTGTTAATAACGCCGACATTCATTTCTGTACCAGTCACAAAGCTAGCAATCTAGCCGTCTTGATAATTGATTGAATGAAATACAGAAAACCTTTTAGGGAAGAGGGATGTTGTGTTGCAATCAACATCTCTCGGGAGGTAGGACGAGTTCTGATAACAAGTATTTTTCTGTAACTTTCGATTCTGATACTCAGTTCTGATACTGCAATTTGCGTATCAGGAGTTTTGAAAGTTCTCGAAAATCAGACAAAAGTAAGTGTACATTTGTCTCGTTCAGCAACACTCATATGATACTGAAGTACATTCCGATTCGAACTCGATGTAGTCTCTGGTGGAGAAATCCCTCGCATAGTAATTGTAATGGGGCAATGCCGATAACCACCAACCTACTCACGGTTTCTACTTATTTCCAAACTAGTGATTGGAATTTCAAACTTAATTTCAAACCACTTCTTTCAATAGTTTCAAACACTCACAATTTTCCACGAGAGAACTTTTATGTAGCCGACGGCCTCAGATGACGTATCCTATTTCTTGGCGATGAAGACGGTTGTCGTGGCAACATCGTACGACCACAACAATAATCATATAACGTTGTTAACGATAATTATGATTATTAACATCGAGTAGCTCTTTCTCGAATAGGGCACTCTTATGTGTAAGAGTATGCTACACAAATTGACGTAGGCGTAGTTTGTCAATGAAAAGGCGTGTATTGACGTAATGACTGTGAAAAGAAAGCATGACATTTTTGTCATCAGTGTTTCAATAGTTTTAAAGTCGCAGAAATACTTGTAAGTCAACCGAACAAACAATAATATCAACTTTCAGTGTGACTGCTTTCTTAAGATAATACACGGTAGCTACGAGGTTTTCTTCATAACGCCATTCAGTCTCCTTGTTGTGTTTTGATGCGAGCCGCCCAGGGTGATAGTCATGATTCTGAGTAAAGGGGCCCGCGGAATGCCTAACGCCAAGAGGTGCGACCTAGTATCAGATTTCATTCTCTAGACACATTAAGACTGTCAGGATTACGCACAGAAAAGAGGGACAATTACTCAGCGAATCTTGTGAGGAATGGACCGCCATGTAGCTATGACAGGAGCGGGTAACGTTTGATAGTAAGATAAAAATCGGAATTGACTGAACGAATAAAACCCAGTGTTGTAAAGGGCAACGTGGCAGGTGAAGTGTTGGTTTTGATTTTCCTCTATGACACAAACATACTGGAGTCAATTTCGTCGGGTTCCAACGATAGTGAACATCTTTATTAAAGCAATCAATCAATCTTTATTCGGCGAAAGCAAGTTCAGTGAAGTCACGAATAATCTGCATGTGCCTTTGTTTCTGCACGCCGTTGATACTGCAAGGGTGTACTATTACGAAATGATATTTCACTTCGTTTATGGTCTTATTGATTCCAAAAGGGCTTATGCCTTGACATCGATGAGATGTAGAAGTATCCTGGAAAAGTTGAAGGCAACCATGCTGGACGCTGCGTCACCAATCAGTTCAAATGATCAAAATCGGATGACAGACTTTGAATAAATTCCAATCATTTCTAGACGGAATGAGGTTCAATCAAGGCAGGGATTCTAATTCTGAGGTCTAGGTCTCTGGATTATTCCTTTGACAAAGTGATATGTCTCTCGTGTCGAAATTAAATTCTTCATTGACATGACCTCTTAGGCGGCAAGCGGTCCGTGCATCCAAGGAGCTTGTTATAGGCCAATCCTAATGGCGTATCCGTTATGGCAGTCTCCCTGGTAGTTTTACAATGTATAAATACTTTTCATCGGCAAATTACGAGAACATTTGAACATGCAAGATACCCAATATAATCTTTAATTATTCAACATTTTAGAGTGTGCTGCAGGTCTTCTTGTTGAGTTATTTTTATTAGCAAACGTTGTTAACGAGTGCAGTTTCTCTCTGGCTTTCTCATCTAATGACTCAGTGGGTTTCACGTAACACGCCGAACATCTGATTTCTGACCAAACTCGAAGTCATAACAACCTTTCAAACATATTGCTATATATATCCCATGTTAACATGCGGAAACCTGTGTTGTACTGCTGCCCGCCCGTCTTCATCTCAAGCAATATGCCCGTCTGTCAACTCGTTTGAATGTATGTGAGGCAGATTTCTTAAATGTCGCCCGTTTTATTCAACTGACTTTTGTGTGCAGATGTGAATTAAAGGAAGTTTTGCTTAAGTTTTGTTGTGGGCGTGGCTTGTATAATGGATTCTTATTTGTTTAATTTCTGGTGTCTGAAATTTGAGAATGCAGCTGTGGTAGCTTCACTTGATTCGATATAATTTAGTCGAAATATTTATCATACAAATTCACAATTTTCCTTCGGATCTTAACTTTATTAAATTTATTAGTTTAAAACTGACGACTTTGTGGTTTGTTCTTATAACAAGCTTCTGCGATGACAGACATATATTATATATGTCCTACATCTTAGCACAGAACATCTTGAAAGAGTCTTGCTGGTAATGGCATATAAATTACTCAATAATAATTTTTCTCCCTTTAGGCAAACATGTGTTAAAATGATTCACAAATATTATATTATTAATAAAAAGAATCTTAAAGGATAAATTTGGCCAAAAAATATTTGATCAGTTGTTGAGTGTATGAATAAGTCAATGATGTACACATATTTTGGAACATCAATTCATTATGTAAATAAGTGTACACGTCAGGGAAGGTGTTCCTTTAAAGGTATACAGTCACCTGCAATCTAAATATGCCCATATATGTTCAAAGGGGCAGTTTTTGTATTCAAAATGCGCATGTGAGGGCGCTGTTTTTAAAAGTGGCCACCCGCTTAAAATCTGTGATTGATTAGATTTTCTCTTTCCATGGTAACTGTGGCAAAATTTGAACAGGTGACAGTATACCTTTAACATTATATGAAGAATCTTCACGTTGGAGTTTGGTAAGCACGATACAATGTCCGTTAAAATGTAGCCACTTTTAACGCTTTAAAAGGCTATCCAGTAAAATATCCTGTATCTAAACGTATGCCACCCGAACATTTGCACATGTAAAACACACTCTGCATGTTGTGGTGTTCTCTTAGTTTTAGGTATTTACGAACAAAGACGTGTTGACAAGAATATCGTGATACTCCTGTGGCATATATGGGACTGAACTCCAAAATGCTATATATGGGCTGAATTCATCCATATACCCCTATCGAATAAATGGGTCTAAATTCATCCATATACACATGTCATATACGGATTCAACTCATCCCCAACTTCAGTGTTATATATGAGTCTAAATTCATCCATACTATCCCAATGTCATACATGTGGTTGAATTCATCCAAAATACCCCGAGCCACTAAGGTACTATATTTATCCAAAATATCCCAATGCCATGTATGGGCTTAATTCATCCTCAACACCCAATACCATATATGAGGCTAAATTCATCAACAATAACCAAGTGCCACAAATGGAACAATACCCCATGCCATATGTATATATATATATATATATATATATATATATATATATATATATATATATATATATATATATATATATATATATATATATATATATATATATATATATATATATATATATATATATATATATATACATGCTGAATTCATCTACAATGATATGTGTACGTACTCCCTTTGCTTCATAGATTCTATAAAATGAACGTATCCCAGTAGATGATGTTTTGCGACTGAACTGGTGAAAGATATTTATCCTAATCGATGACTATTTTGTAATCGCCTGACATTTTCCTATTTTGTGACTAACGATGCATTACAGAACATCTAAAAATAACATACGTATAAGGAATAGGACGACAATTCCATACTCGCTGAAATAAAAATGTTCGAAAATTGTAGCCTAGCATTACAAAAGAGAACCGCAGCGAGGTGTGATAATTGGTTCAGTTCTGTACGGAAATGGCAAATAAGCCAAACAAAAAATGACATTTTCGGAAAAAATTGCACGGTCGTGATTTACTGCACGTTTACATGGAAAGTAGATTTGCCAATAAAAATCAGAACACTTAAATTTGATCCAAAAAAGTTCGGAATAGTCTTTGTAGTGTTCAGATTTTTTTCTCGTGAAGCAAAATAGTAGTTAATGGGTTTTCACCGATTCCATGTGGAGGTGTTCGTGTTCTTTGACAAAACGTACAGAATTTCTTAATATCAAAAGAACGCGCTAAGTGTAAGTGATGTTGTTAGGGACACATTTCAAACACGATACTGATTACGGACAGGCATGGATCTAAGAATTCCCGTGAAACCTATATTAGGTTACTTATAAAGTAAGCTGATTGTGACCAATGTTGCAATGACGTTGATGCTATAATGATGATACGCGTGGGTGACTTGAATTCATACCATAGCGTCTGTTCAAAGTCAACTCAATTACTTGGCAGGGTATAGTCTCAACTTCTATATGCCTTATCTGTTTCGGGGAAATATTCTCATACGAATACAAAGTCTCTAAAGAAGCTCTGAAGCTTTCTTCCTTTGGTATCAAAATGAATTCAGCGCAAAGCGATTTTATTTTCTGATATTTTTATTCACACTAGAGAGTTTGGGTCGGCCCCCGAGGCAGTCCTGGGTGAAGAAAAGAATGTGAACGCGCTGGGTTGACTCTGGGTCGGACGTGAGGGTGGGTACCAAGATGACCCAAATTTTACACTAGGCCCCAATTGTGTGTGTGAACGATTCAGGTCCGGCCATTGGCCCAGATGACGACCCAATAGCTGGCCCAGAGCGAGATCGATAAGTGACTCAGGCAGGACTTCGAGATTCAAATATAGTGTGAACGTTGACCAATTGTTATCTCAACTTGAATCTTGGGCTTGGTCCAGAGCCAGCCCTTGAACCTACTGTGAAGGTATTATGTGAACCCCAAATTTAATTTCAAAAGTTATATTAAGAACAACAAAAATACTACTAGTGCATGGTTATGCAAGCGTCACTTGAAGTTTATCTCTATAATTTCAGGTCAGGTTATACACTTCTGACATTTATACTCGACTGACCAGTTCGTCTCAATTTCTACATAATACTACTAAAACTAAAAGTTTGTCAGATTATATAGAACTGTTTAAAATACCAACACATACAAATGGCATGCATATAGTTAGATAGCATATGTCAACATTAACTATGAAATAACTACACTTTCAAAACGCTGATAAGCTTTTCTGGTGTAGATTTTATCGGCATTAACTTTATCAACTTAAGAATGTCGGAGTATCTGATATTTGCCGTACAATTGTTTTCCGAACGGAAAGGTCGGATGACCAAAATTCTTGTTAATCGTGAGTTAGTGCGTCAGGTAAACCAGTCATGTTTCTTCCGATCACGCACGCTTTGAAGCGCATCGCATCCAAATCAAAGAAAGCTATCAAGCCTGTAATTGCTGTTATACGACGCTACTCATGCTGTGCCTTGATTGGTTTGTCAACTTGACACAAATATATCACCATAGGAACCTTAACTTTGCCTTGCGTCGACAGGTGAACTCTGCCCAAAACAGCCTATAAGAGCATACGGTCAGATGACAGCGCACAGGGAGTCTCGCTGCCATCTGTCAGATAATGATATTACTGTAGAGTGTATCTGCATGAGCGGTCAGTGAGTAAATTTTGGACATACATGCTCGATTTTGTTTTAAAACCAACCGCACGCGCGAAGAACGGATCTCCATCATGGACCTTTTTAAAATCAATAACATCAACAACGTTACTTGGAATGCAATATGTTTATTGCAACCTTGACCGATGTCGATAAGGAACAGTCCGTGACTTTTGCACTTCTGATTAAATCAGTCTGGAATGATTGACTTTATCCAAAGAAATCACATATCGTGACTCACAAAATGCATTTTGAGTGGCTTTTGTTCAAGCTCTACATCAGTGCATGCTACTTGCTAGTGGTGAAAAAACTCCACTTTCCTTTACATTTAGCCTCGGGAAATTAATAATACAATGTTTTCTTCGTTATACACTTGTGATTTTCGCCGAAGACAAGGTCGCGGATTCTCCTCGCGGATGTGTCACGGACTCATTCTTCGGGTGACCATTAATTCTGATTTCTGCACGATAGATCCAGCGGAGCTCCCGAGGTATCGCAATGGATTCTCTGGTCTTTGAGCCGTTGATTTGGCACGTCATTTCCCGAAGAGCTGCGGCTTCCCTAGCTCTAAAGCCATTGATTCTGCCATAGATTCTTTCTCAATAATTGATTCGGTGATGTTGAAGCTCAAAGTTGAAATCAAAGCCGCACATAACCTTTAGTAACTTTTGCAGCGTACTCAATTAAGTGAAAGGGGAAACTATCGACATTTTTTCTATTCATTTCCAATAATTCTACAACTTAGTGTTATTATTCCAAGCTCGAGTATAGGGATCGTTTTGACGATTACTCACAGGTAAATACAGCGAATTTAGTGGATACGAAAGTATTTCAGCATTTTGATCAACTCTTTTGTTACAAAGGAATTATCAAGTGTCTATGACAATAATCCTGGAGAAACGATATATTTGATTCCAATGAACTTTAAATTGTATTTCGTTACGTTATCTCGTGCACAGCTTCTGAACGGAGCTAAGGTTTCATCATTCAACCGCGTGGGAACAGTCAGCTGTTCTGCCTCTAGTAGATCCTTATGTAGATGATAGAGCCAAGTGGGCGAGCATTCTCTCCTGGCTGCAGCCCACCTAACACAAAACACTATAAACACGACACACTTCCAGTGTTCTATCGGCATGTAGTGACGTAGATCAGCCTTCCTTAAAGACCCTTGGCAAACACTTAAATATTGTGACAATAACCACACCTTGAAACAGACACCTCACTAACACGCCTGCAAATAAAGCGCTCAGTACTCAAGTGTCCAAAACCGATGAGATTAGTGAGCGAGGTCGAAGGGTATAGGACGGTATTTGGAAATGTAGCTGAATAAGTGAATTGGTCAGAAAAGGCCTACCACAGAACGAAATGACATCATGGAGACTTTGCAATTATTGTGCAATCCGTATACACACTGCCTCATTTGATTAAATATGCATTTATTTACAGACTTTTACCCGCAAGCAAGTTGCCGCTCTTTATTATTACAAAAATAAACAGACCGAAAACAATTCAGCCACAGTAATTCATTATGATGTTATTAATCATGTTGACAGGTAAAACATTTACAAAACAATTAGCATTGAAAATCGATATCGGTTTCATTTTTTGTTTACTTTGCTGATAAGGCATTCTTTGTTTTAGAAATAAGAAGAGTGATCAATCATTTTCATTTCTAACAATAATTGACATATACACATATTTATCTTATATTTCCTACCTCAAATTGGGGATTAAGTTGGCCGTTTACTAGAATTAATTCTCACGTCTCGTTGTGACCTCTACCTCAGCTTCTCGTACGTTTATGCTTTTATCGTCTTTCATTTTTGTTGGTCAGAAATTCATTCTAAATCTCTCTGTGAATTGATAGTCACTTGTTCTCTGAGTATTTGATCATATGATCTGTGATAATTATCCAGCCATGCAGTGCATGTATATCCCACTGTAGATTCACTATTTGCACAGAAAAAACAAAGTAAACGAGGCCATTTGCGGTCCATCATCTCAAAATTAAGTGCAGCGGCAACATATATTGAGAAAAGAAAATGATTAAAAACTGAAAATGATTAAAAACACACATGTCACTATATATGAGGCCAAGTGTAAAGAAAAGTGGACACACTAGCGTTTCGCATTAATCATCATTTACCTAGGGAGTTAGGGTCGGGGATAGAGTACATTGCCAAAGGCCCTTAGGAAAATCCCTTTAGTTCGTACTCAAAGGTTTGTGTCAACTAATCCTCGCCCGTGTCTTCGTGACATATTTAGAGTACGACAGTCTGACGACTTTTTGACACCTAGGTATTTTTCAGTATCATATAACTTCTTTTTATACTTCTTACTGTGCCAAAGAGAAAATCGCACGAGATGGCTTCAATGTTGTCTGCCTGCCTCAATAATCCAAAGCAACTTGGTCTTATGTACTGATCAAAAGGAAAAGCGCGCCTTTCTGGTTTCATGTCATTTATGTCTGCTATTCCTGAACAAGTTGTACCGATGATTTGAGAGTGAAATACGTGGCTTTTGTCAAATTGAATGGGAACTTGTCATTTATGTTCTGCTGAAGAGGGGACTGGATACAAAAAGAGTTGGTCGTTTTTCGATTTTTGAAGAACAATATGAATGACTTTTTCCAAAAACATTTCGTGTCAGGGGGCGATCATTCAAATTTACCTCCAGGCATAATATTTGTAAACCAGCGATGTAACTTGGATATGCTATTTCCTTTATTATTCTTTTCAGGGCGATTGCCCTTGATATTACGCTTGCATCTTTTCAGGGTTAGAGAATTAGTTGCAAAGATGATGCTCCATTAGAAAGATTTCCGATTTTTCAGAAAATAGCTTCAAATTTCATAGTGTTATACCATCAATTTAAGATTAAAAAAAATCTTTTTGGATTATTCTCATTTCGCTTGGCTACCCACTGAAATACGTAGCTCACTTTGTTGCACTGTAAATTAGTGATGGCGGGAAATAACTTTGTCAATTATGCAAAATTTCTATATGTTTCATGGAAAGGCGTCTCGTCAACATGTAAAGGTACAAGTCGTAATGATGGTGGTAGACTCTGACAAGGAAAAAGTCAGTTACAATGTCTGTCATTTAAAATTTTTATCTCCTTAGCAAATTATACGACGATTTAAGATATTTAAGCTGTCTATAACACATGCCCCTCATCCTTGCTATATCACGGTTTTCTCATTTCTGGATTCGTTTGTAAGATGGTTTTCAATGGACGCTAACAATTGAGAAAATTTGCGCAGATATACTAAGAGGAAGAATAATTGAAACCCATTATACCTTCCAATCAATGGCTTTTGAATACGCTTCCTTGCTGTAATGAGGGCATGGAAATGGCGTGTGCACTAACGAAATGGAGAGTTGGCACTTTCCTTAGTTCACCAGTGCTACAATTTGTATAAAGTACCGCTGGATATGGGATTGAGCGCTCAATTACGTCAAGCCCTGACTCTGAAGCCTCGACAAGGACAGACTAACAGAGGACTCGGCCAACTTGGCGCAATCCTGTTTCTAGTTCCTTGAAAGGCAAATAAAAGATAAGGAGATGAGTCTGTGATGAAGTGACACACGCAATCAAACTAAAACACCTCTGTGGTAAAACCAATTTTACAGATGGCTAGTTCCACACACTTTACCTCAAAGTTTGCAATACGAAGTGTTTTATATATTTTCAGTCATTCGTTCCGTTGTGTTAAATTTATCAATTTCGGGCATGCCCTTGCGATCTCATTCCAATGCTTCTGTAATTACAGACGCTGCCGACACGTAAAATCTGTCGTACATCGCCGCTGGACGAAAGTAGATCGTAAACGCGGTCATTTGATCGAAATTGGCTGACACTTTCGGCAGCTAAACCACGACTTTGTGACAACGCCGCGTTGTAAACTCCTGCAAACTGTTGCCGAGAAGAACATGGCTTACACATTCATATTGTTGCACACGGCGACTGCGTAATTTGGAAGAAAAACGCATTAAATTTTCAAAAAAGCTATTCATAAAGATACCCAAACAATCATTCCACTAGGAGCTAGGTGTTAGGAGCATGGACTGCGCCAAAGAGAAACTCAAAATGTATCGGTTATTTATCTTGAAAGGTAGATGTTTTCATGGAACAGTAAATCTTATATATCCCTTTCCAACCTTACGCTTATAGGATCATTTTAAATGTAAGAGAAACTTGCTGTTATAGAGAGCTATTTTTGTCCAAAAATTATGTAATTATACATTGCCCAACACTTTGTGGGCCCAACACAACATCAAATCCCAGACACTACTTCTATGGAAGTAAGCCGGGGCTTAAAAGAGCAATACGGGCAAAATGGGCTATCACGATTTAATCAGCGACTGGATTCGCTCCATTCATAACGATCAGTAAATAAGCACTGTAACGTTCTTTGTCTTCGCGAGTCTAATTATACAAAAGCCTTTAAAATGTTGAGGTTTCATTGAAAATACCTTGATTTTTCCATCATCATCTATACAGGCTTCAGCAATGGACATTTCACGTCATTCACTGATGACGTACGTGTTCTCGTTGTGCGAATGTGAAACATCATTTGTGCATCGACCTATATGATTGCAATACTTTTCAAGTAAAACCTGTCAAATTACGTTCTCATTGAAAAACATTTCGCTGCTAAGTCATAGGCCGGACGAGATTTCCCCCTGTATCACTGCTTACATGAACTGTAGTCGTACCGCTATGACTCGAAGCCTTTCATAGGACCCAGAAAAGTAAGGCCGGACATTTCCGGTTCCGGTGTACATATTTCGGAAAAGGGTCAATGAGGCTATTTTTTTGCTATCTCAGTGCATATCAAAAGTGTTAAAATGACTGAACGTGTGCCTCATCTTTCTGTGAGGCATTTGGATTGAAACTGTTTAGCCATGAAATTCGACTGTTTATCTAATGTACAGTTAGTTTCGAAGCAGTGTTTTCTGTTGAAATGTCGTTTTACACGACGTCCATTGAACACAATAAAATCATGACTGTTTTTTATGTGTTTGACACAAGCTGTGCTTTGACAGAGAAAGGTATGAATTAAAAGTATCAAACAACCTTGAAAGACAATGTCTTTGACATGTTTGAGGGTTAGCGTTTATTAAGCAATATAATTCCTCAATTTGTTAATCTAGGTATTTGTTCTCAGAACGATTAATGCCACGGATACTTCAAGGATGTATTGAAAAAGCTTTCGATAAGTGCCCCATAGTTCAGAGGAGATTGACCAACGAAATCAATAATATTTATTAATGTTCGGATACTAGAGGCACGTGGATGCAGCGCCGCTCACACTGTAAAGAACTCAAAAACTGAACGGGCAGCCTGTCTATCAAATAATGAAGATACAAGCTCCGCTCGCATCTGCTCCAATATGATGTAGTTTGTACCCACGGTTTACATGATTATCAAATTTTGTACTCGCTGTAATTCTCATTAGATTTACGCTTTCACATGTTTTAGTGTTTAAAATTCCTGTACGTCAGTCTGAACATCTGCTAAGCAAATGATAATTCCTGTTTTAACCTTGCTTCGCCGGCAAAGGTTTCTTTGAAATCTACCGTGTAAGAAACTATGTTTTAAATTTCTCCTCCGTTTTGTTGTCTGTGAAACTAATGTCCCGACAAAAATGCCAAAAACTCTCTCAAGAAACAAAACAGAAAACCAGAAGCGTGAACGTACTCTCGGTACACTGATAATGAATAACGCCTGACACCAAACGATGGTTTGGTTTTCAGGCCATTTTAACAGCAAACGTTAGCAACACATGCTACCCGACATTGCTACCGGTCGCTGCTGATTATCTTTACCTCATCGAGAAACCAGAAACTCCGTTTTTTCAAACTACCTGACCAGAATAACAAAACATAAGATAATGTTTCTCATTTGCAGAGAATTCACAGCTCAACTGTCTCATTAGCGAGCATTTTATTGATTTCTCCGGCTGGCGTACTGTGAGAACTAATCGATTTGATTCGTGATTATTAATCTGCGTTGTTCCTGCAGGGCATTCGTTCTACACAAGTTCTTAACTGGCAAAGCACACATATTCTGTCCCAGTGAAAATATGTCTGTGATGCATTCGCCGTCATCTTTGAACGAATTTCAGAAAATTCCTCTGCTGAACAAGTGTTGCTGTCTTACAAACTTGATGCTTGAAATAATTGATTTTCGGAATCACCATTCTAACGGTGGAGTTTTTTATCATTAGTAACAAGTCGTTGGTACTTTCTTTAGAATAATTATGAAGGGGTCAAAATGGGTCAAAAAGGGGTCAAAAAGGGTCAAAAAAGGGGTGAAAAGGTTGCCATGACCTTAATACTCGATGAATCAGCCACTGCGAAAGCATTGTTCGAAATGCATCAGTGGATCAGTGGAATCATGGCGTGTTTTATTGACGTCAGATGACGTATTCTGCATGCGTGACGTCATCGACTTTTTCACGCTCCTGCTAAGCTTATACATGCAAATTTATATTATTTGACAAGCGATGAGAAAATGTTCTTTTA
Source organism: Ptychodera flava (assembly GCF_041260155.1). Taxonomy (NCBI): domain Eukaryota; kingdom Metazoa; phylum Hemichordata; class Enteropneusta; family Ptychoderidae; genus Ptychodera; species Ptychodera flava. The sequence goes on along the minus strand of NC_091949.1, from coordinate 9,998,357 downwards.
TCATAAGGAGCCGTGTCGGAAGAATCGCTCTGAACTAAGTACAGTGATTCACATGTTGCAAAAAAGTAATTTTCACCGTTCCATGCCGCTTGTTTTAATTTGTCCACAATCCTCAAATACAGTCTATGACCGATCTTGCACCAATGGCATTTACAGAATGTTGCCATACGTATAAGATTTTTGAAACACATAAGTAGAAAGCATATATTTATTCAAATAAACCCCAGTATTACGCAGGAAAGCACGGTGATTAGCCAAACATGAATAGGAAACAATCACATCGGTTTTATTTGATCTGCGATAAATTACTCAGAATTTGCCAAAGTTTGGGTGGTAAACATCCCGAAAAGTCTTGAATGTCACGTATTTTTTGATGAATGGACAGCGTCTCGTACGCTTTGACCGTTAAACTTTGGTTAAGTGTTGGCTTTTAGGAAAGCGAGGCGACATTCGGTTTGTTGGAAAAGGTTGTATTTAAATGCTCACATTTGAAGTAATTCATCTTCCTTTGAGTGTCCAAGTAAGCCATCTTTTGCAGTGCAATAAATTTCTGACAAACTATCTTCTACATATTCCGAATACATTATGTGATTATGTTCAATGTATAGTAGGTGGAACTGGAAGAGCGTATCGGTTCTCCATTTAACTTAAACCTATTTACTACATATTCCGAATACATTTGTGAGTGTCTTCGACGTATAATAGGTTGAACTGGCAGAATGTGGCGGTTTTCCGTTACACGCTACTGTATTTAATGTCCTCAGCATGCTGCCAATTAGTTTGGTCTCCCCATCCCCTAGGATAACAAGGGATATCTTCAACAACATCTAAAAGTTCACCGTACGTGTTCTACCTAAATGACAAACTTAATTACAAGTAATGCATGCCTAGACGTGTAAGCATGACAGATGACAGACTTAGGATACAACACATGATGTATGGTAAGCCAAGAAATACTTCCAATCTTCGCTTCAAAGATAAATCTCATCGTCGTGTGGGTGATAATTTAACTGACATATAGCCAGGTCTTGCTGGCGCCAACTGTTATATCGCCCCGCTACTGTTAGCCTAAGCACGCAGAAAGTTTACTTCTTGAGGCGCAGTCTTTTCAGACGTCCTCCTAGACGGCTCGATTTAGTGGACGTGTAGCAGCTACAGGGTGTATTGACCGATTTTTGCATTCTGTTAATACCAAAAGTACCTTGCAATTAAATCCAACTTGACAGAATGTGCAAACATCATTCATCTGTTGAATGTTTTCGGCTTAGATAAATCTACCGTCGCCGATGGATCACTCCATTAAGGTCGACAGCCGAATACGTATATATTAACGTACTCCGCTCTGAGATCAATAACATTCAATGTTGCCCCTGGGACATGACTTTTGGAAAGGAGTTCTGCAAAAGGTCTTTGGGTATTACAGGAGCAAAGATAGTATGAATGCTATTCACATAGCCTGAAACGTTTTCTTAGAGTGAAATGAGAGGTATCAACGCGTACTTGAGAAGACTATAGAGATGTAGCTATGGAATGTCATCAGAAGAATAATGTGCCAGTTTACCACACTGTGCTGATTAACGTCATTGCTGTTCTTGCGTCATGTTCTGCCATCGTTTGCACGAATAACTGGACTGATGGTTGTCATGCTGAATGCGCCTTAACTTTGACGTTCCCTTGTTCGAACATAAGTCAGATCAACGTATTATTTAATATTTATTAGTATCGGCTATCATTTGGGGATCTGACGACGCAGATTCAGTTTATCTTGGATTCGGAATTCCAAAGTAAGTGACAGGAGTGCGCGATAACTTTGAAAAGGTACTCAGAATGAGTTTTTTGGTTTAATTGATAAATTTATAATCTCTCATGTGGAATCAAGATTGATTTTGTCCCTTTTTATCATGCTACTGAAGGAGCGTCACCATGTAATAACGACTCAGTGGCTATTGCGTCAAGATCTTTGTAAATTATTGTCATTCACCATAAATGTTACCTCAACCCCCACCCCCACCTAAAAACCTACAGAATCAACTTTTGTACAAAGTAATACTGTCTTGTAACCTAAGGCGTGATAAACACCATTAAGTTTGTGGTATATCGTTTCCAGTTCTCTTAAAGTTAAAACTGGGGTTCGAAAATCTGAAAGTCAGCAAAAGATGCCGAGACGGTATTTCAATGTCTGTAAACCAAAACACACATGAGCTTTAGATTCAAACAACGTGTTTCCTATTCCTGTAAAGGATATTTAACCTCCTGAGTGTATTTTTTGTAATGGAGTGCACGAAAGATTTCTACAAATGCGCCTTCCTGGTACACGATCTTCAAGAGTTCTAGACATTATATGACCAGCGCTCATGACACGGTTATATGGAACCCACTTCCGGAAACGTCTGCACTCTCGAATATCAAACGTAAAGTAACGCCACCGAGACCACCGAACGTGATCTGAAATTTTTACTGTATTTGTCAAAGTCAGTACGGTTTGTTTTATGTCGAATGGTTAGAAAATAGAGACGCATGACCAATAAGCTGCAGTCAGTATATCTCGACTTTATCAAGTTTGGCAATTTAGAATGCATTCCTCGTTTACAATATCTTGAATACTTTTTTAGTGTTAACATCTTTTCGCTTCAGAGTTTCCAATGATTAAATGAACATTAGAGAATTTATTATTCTCAAGAGAAACATCAACAAATTCATCAATATAAATCGCCTTTAGTGAATAGCAATTACTTTCAACCTGTATCCCCATTACGAATGTGTGAAAATGGCATTACGAGTCCGAAAGATACAGATTTCACTTTCTTGTATAGGTGAGTTTACGGATAAAAATGTATTGCTCTCAATGCATATCAGATTGTTTAACACATTTCTAAAAAAAATTGAAATAGAAAGATTTTCGTTTACTGAACACTGTTCAGTTTTTTTTTGAATTTTGCCTTACGATAAGATATGCAACAATCGAAAATGCTTATCATACTTTCAATTAAGAACACTCCTTCCAACGGTCAATGTATTACTTTACTGCTGAATAGAGATGGCCTGTAATGGACAGTACAAATATGTCAATGTCTTTTCACAGATGTAGAACTTAAAAATCAACAAGAGTTTGCATTTGTGGTTACACTGTAGGACGTTAAAATCGAAGAACAAAAAGCTTAGTAGTATGATGTAAGATAATGTAATGACAGGTGATGTATTTAGCCCTGTATTAATGCATTTTAAGAACATGGGAAAGGGTTTAGCCGAGAGATGTTGTTAAAATGTAAAGCCCGGGGATGCACAACAGGGATAGGGACTGGAGATGCTGATATAACCCAGTGATACTAACACAACATGCAGCTTTAAACACGAAAAAAAAACGCGTCACCGAGACATGGCACAGAGAACTATATTCTTGTTGCGAGACCTAGCCTTAACGACATACTTTTTGGAGACAATTATGTGTAATCATAAACTGTGCTCATTGACTAATTATTTTTAATCATATACCTTTAGCAAAACGGTTTATCTATGCGATGAAGGTCAATAATAGGAAACCATAATTTTCCGTGTCTTTACTACCAAAATTTAAACACAACTTACACGTATAATAATAATTAATTGCAAGGGATAGATTTAAACTACAGACACATTGTTATAATGGATTAAAATTTTACAAATAGCTGATAATTGAAAAATGTACTGTTACACCTGTACGACGAAACAATACCTTTCATTACTGTCACCAATAAAACCTCCATAAATACAAAAAATAACCGAAGTTAGTCAAAGATTTCGCACTTTGCCCAATACACATGCGTGGCATGTCCAGGCACAGCCGTGTAGTCTCTTGATATAGCCGCCTAATGATGTATGGTGTGTATTCACCGTATCGGTTCGTGGCATAATTGTCGTGCTTTTCTGTACCCCGTCGATACACTTCCGGGATACGAGCCGTTGTGAGCTTTCCCGGGGACAGCCGTCGAATTAAGACTTGTGATAAATCCACTGAATTAGTCCGTTCAATATGACCTTGAGTTGTATAATTTGACAGTAAGCTGAACTTTAGTTTTCAGTACTAGTCATTAGCCACAAGGCTAAGTTTCTTGAACCACTCTTCACTAAGGATGGGGATTTAGCCATGCGGTTTTGACAGTCATGTCTTCGCTAGGTGACTTGGTGCCGCACGTTTTGACTTGGAATTCTATGGAGAAATTGCCGAATCTGACACGGCCTCATTAAGCAAGGCCTTGGAAAGTGTTCATCGGATATTAGACATAGTACACATGTGATCAAAGAATGTTATTGTATACATATATGTTATATATGTATACATATACTCTCTAGTTTGAATCCCTTTAAATGGATTAGGAAGATGGCCTTAAAATGTGACCATGGCATACATTTACAGATGCTTTCTTGAAATACTAACCCATCTTGTCCCAGTTATCCTCTGATCTGTAACCTTTAGCTAAAGTCTGCCTCCAGAAGCCATATCGGAGATATGGCAGATTGGAATCTAGAATATGACGAGGGTGTAAAACCCCCTGAGATAAAAGAAAGGCCAGGAATCAATATGACCTCCAATGCAACCAAAAGCATAATTGACGCGGCAATATTAGAGTAGCTTGAAGAACGTAAGACAAATTTTCAATGCCATAGGTCATATGTGCAAACCCAGTATTCACTTAAAATGATACACATAATGAAGTCTTGACACCGTTACCACGATTTATTTCAAAAAACGCTTCAGACACTTTCTCACAAAAATTTGCAAAATCACTGCTTCATACTTGCAAAAAAAGGCAAAAACGTGTGTCTCAAATAATAACAATGGCGAAGCATACTGTATTTGTACTTCGCATCATGTTCCAAATCAGAGACATCTATACCTTGTTACTAAATATATGAACCAATTGACACGAGTCAATTTTCAATCCCCAAATGAGTAACACACGATTGTAAATATATTTCGTATCGAGATAGTGTTTTTTCAAAGCTGAGATGCAGTATTGAACACATTTATCACAGCGTTAAAGGTATACAGACACCTGTAATCTGAATATGCCCATATATGGTCAAAGGGGCTTCCTTGGTATTCAAAATGTCCATGTGAGGGCGCTGTTCTTAAAAAGCGGCCACCCGCGTAAAGTCTGTGATTGGTTAGATTTTCTCTTTCCATGGTAACTCTGGCATAATCGGAACAGGTGACAGTATGGCTTTAATATCCCCCGTACAGATTAATCATTTGACAATGTCTAATAACAGAAGTAAACATAACTTCTGATCATCAATTCTAGTGCTCTCGACACATACACGCGAAATAACCTCCACAGACAAAACACTCGACAGAGTCCAACTATATATAACACTCATTCGATACATTGACAGATACACGCACACCGTGGCATATCACAAGGAAGTTATGCAAGCTTTTTCTTTGTAAGTCGTGAAAGAAGTTGCTTTATGCAAAAACAAGTGCCATTGTTGTCATCAAGCATTTGCATGCGAGATAATCTACACAACCCGACCATCACGTTTACAATAATACAAGTCAAGACTATCCACTTCAAAGATAAATGCTTATTGAAATATTTTCAAAGGGGATTGGTCGGTCTCGAGTCATAAAACATTCAGCGTCTTTCTATTTATAAATTCTGGCTAGCGAGCGTGAGTGTTGAAATGCTATCGGCGGTGAGAACATAGGAGTAGGATGATGGCGTCGAAAATTTGTAAAGATAAAGTTACTAAATTTTCTTTTGTCGTATAGCTTTGAAATTCTCTGAATCGTATTCAAGATAAAATTGCTAGGTAACAATCATAGAGAGCTGATGGTTTTGTTTCTTTGTTGTCCAAAAATCAGGTGGGAAAACCATTGTGAGGTATTCGCTTAATATAATAAACAGACATATCGATGAATCTAGACGAGAGATGGTAGGACAAGCTGTCGCCACAGGCAATGTCTCGCGTTTTACCCCATTAATGCAAATCCTTATCATTCAGGTGTGGAAAGAAATGGCAGAAAAGATGCATAAATACTCTTTATTTTGAAATTGGCGGAAAAATCACAGACGTTAATGTTACGAATCATTTTGTTCAATCAGTAATTCAAGTATGGCGATTAGGTTTTCTTATCATAGAACAAATTGACTACAAGCAGGTATTTCATAAATTGAGAGAGTTACAAAGCCCAAAACGGTACCCCTGTGAAGAGTAGAATATGTTACATTAGTCTCTCGCTAATGCCATTGTGAAACTTAGGTTTTAAAACAGCGGTCTTACAGCAGAAACCTTTAATACTTTAGCAGATGTAACTGAATTAAATTATTCATCAGATAATAGAAAATAGTGCCACAAGGATTGTCACGCACAGTCGCTTCTAGTTCCTGGTTTTTAAAACGAAAACATGACGTTAGTTCATCTCCGCTGTTAATGGCATCTCACTCATGATAATGAACCATTAAAGTTGAACAGAATTCTACATTAGAGAAGCGAGTGACTATCATTTATTGGGTTTGAGGACACAAAATATGTCTGAATATTATTGGAGTTTAAATATCATTCATCTATTAAGCTAATCTTAATCAATTTGGAAACGTCTATGTTGAACATCTCAGTATACATGCGGACGGTCTAAGATTGCCTAATTGTTGTGGTATTATTAAAATAGGCAAAATATATTTCCCTTTTTTGGGCAAAAAAAAAGACTTGTGCGTATACCATGTATGTATGTTTTAAGAAATATATACATTTTAAGAAATATATATACTCTAAATGTCCTCCTTAACTCAGCCGTGGAAGAAAACCTTAACAGAAATAGGATGAAATTCTATACTATGCAGAAATGGGTTAAAAACAAGTTAAAATAAAAAAAAAAGTCGCGACGACGTTCATTAAATTATACTATCCTAAGAGTATGCTATTCCAATGTCTTGCAGGCAAAGTTATTCGATACAGGAGACGCATCCGCACGCACATTCAGGTCACAGCCAGGTCATGTTTGTTTGCATGAGCACTAATCTTTCTAACTAAAGGTCTCAGACTTGTAGGATGTTGCACCCCAGATATTTGTACTTCAACTTTCTACAAGATTTTTCTGTCTACGATTTACATGTTTGCATGGTTAATTATTATTACTCTACTTGTCATAACGTGGAGGAATATGATATGAATTGCAAAAGACGGCTACTTTGGGGTTGGAGAGAAAGTCTGTGTGATTGGCTAATATCTGTATGCACTCCAATTTGTTTTCATAATTCAGGTTGATATACCCCATTGGGGATTGCGATTAGACTTCAGCGTAAAATATAGAAACATTCTAAGGTATCGACCTAGAAAAGAATAGTTCTTTCCTAAAATTAGAAAAATACTTTTCAACACTATAATCCTAGGTCATTATAAGTATTCCTTCGAATGTGCGAGTCAATTTAAAGAGTTCTGTTTTTTTCATTAAAAGATCATGTTTCCTTTTCCAAAGACTATCCTTAATCCCCTTTTGGCAAGGCTTCAAGTCAAAGGGGAAATGTTTGGCGGCAAATCTGCTCTCGACCAATAACTTTTCATAATACGAGAGTAAAATATTCACGATGACAGCCATTTTACAAAAAATAATACTGTAACATGGAAAACTCTGACCCTTCGGGCACATAGTAAATTAATTTCCGCCAGGACGGAGTCACAATATCACGCGATCAATATCCACAAAACTTGATCAAGACATTCATTTCCGCACGCAGGAGGGTATAGAAGGCGACCGATGGCAGAGACTAGTCTGAAAATCGCATGTCTCTATATTGCATTTAAGAGTTCATTAGAGTCTCGCCATGGTAAAGCCAAATGAAGAATAAGATATTTATTTTAGTGGTTTATCCCTTCTAAATACTTCAGTTTTAAATACGCTGGTAATGTCTTCTCTCATTCGAGGCCATTTCAGTCTCAATTCATCACATATGATCAGATATTCAGCTAACAACCGTTCATAATTTTAATGGATCGGACAAGTATGTCTTGACCTCGGCAGGCTCGGTGAAACTGTCATGAATAAAAATCAGACTCATACATATTAATTTGACAGACAGCTTAGCTATTAGGATTGATCGCGAAAATTACAAATACAAGCTGTAAGGGAGTTGAAAGGGTGGTTTCTCTGTGGAAGATAAATGAACGTAATGCATTTGGAAGAGTAGCCAAATATTTCAAAACAGTTTAAGGAACAGCTGCGTACACCTGAAGTTATCAAACTGCAACGATGAAGGCGCGAGGTACTACCAAAATTTCACGGGGTTACGTCTACTTTATGTTTAGGTGCCATAGTGGTTGCCAATCGTTCTGTTCATAAGCTTAATATAGGAGCGATACCGAACAAGACCGCATTGAAAAAAAAATTCAAGCTTGGTATTTCTTAAGCACTGTTTTAATAGCAATCATCATGATACATAAGGTTCTATTCCCTTTTCATCGACTCATAGACACATTATATGTTTGAGGTCCTAAAATTGACAATTCAAATCATCTCTGATGTTGTGCCAAGGTCATTACCGTTCTGCTAGTAGCTGTTATTGTTATAAGTGCAACTATACCATTTTTAGAGATTTCGTATACTTTTATGGTATGAAAAAGTTAGATGATAAAATAAGAGTAGTTTCATTGAGTCAAATATTTAATGCTTTGGAACAAATATATCAGTGTAAATGTCACATGACTGCTCATGTGAACATGGTCCTGTACTCTTGGACAGAAATTCGTAAAAAAAAATGTATTTGTAAATAAGTTCATGAAAATTCAAGAATGTTTTCGAAACTGTTGGGATCCCCTAGTATAAACACAGAATAAACAACATCCGTACCCTAAGTCTGGGACTACGCATATCTATAACGTGGAAAGTTTGTTTGCCTTTACTGTATTTGTTCAATTTGATTAATTGTATTAAATGCCAAGTATTGTTGGTTTTTCACTGTTGGTATATCTAGGATGTATCAGAGCACCACCGCTCAGACTTGAATCTTGTAAACTTGTGGATTGTAAAAGTGAAATGTGTAATGTATATTTTCTAATAGTAGCTACAACTCATTCTTTGTTAACCCCGTAACTCTCTTCTTATTAAATTCTCAGCCTTTGGCAAAGGGTTAATATCCATCATGGTACATGTAAACGTATTTCTTTGAAAATCTGACTTTCGCCGCAGGGAATCCACAATGCATCACAATCATGGCGAAAGTAGAGTATTTTATATGTATGGGAGATCTACATTCATAGCAGAGACAACTAAATCATCGCTTACATTCAAAGTTGTAGGATTGGAACAGTTACTTAGAAATCTTATGGCTCTGAATGCCAGCAGCCTTCCAATTCTTTCCGACGTTCACATACAATGAATATAACTCTATAATTTAGAAAACCTTGGTCTGGGTATATTTTTTACAATTTCAGGCTCCATTTTCCTTGAATTCCCTTTCCATAAATGACTAGAACCTTTGCACGTTCTACTTGCAAATATTTCTGTTCACATCCGCAAGCCAAGAATCATTTAAAATATGTTTTAGCTGACAGTCTCCATTTTCATGGTTTATACATTAATTCTTACGGTAAAGGAGTTTTCAAATCAAAATATTATGGTGATCGCTAATGTGATGTTTTTCTGTGACCTGTGGTCACTCTAGATGGTACCGATCACCAGAGTACAAAGAGTACGTGGTCTGAGCAATAGACCTGACTTTAACATTGCAAGTCCTAAGCGTCAGACCAGAGGACTGAACAGACAGATCTCGTGTACTTTACACCAGACAATCATAAAAAATCAGCAAATCATTATGCTACTAAATTGAAAACACGGAGATTTGTTTGTCGATGTCCATGGTTACCTAGCAATTGAATAATCACCATAACTCGTTGTCTAGTAATACTATTTCCTTTGACCTTTCCAGATGTCGACAGTTTACCATTGTTTGATGGTATAAATATCCTCTTAACTCTGTCCATACAAAGACATTTAAGCAATGAATCTTTAGAGAGCCGGAGAAGCCGGAGTCTTCAGGCAATATCTCATTTAAAAATAT